>NC_062223.1:37783377-38085758 GCF_902686445.1 Sciurus carolinensis
GCTTTCTATTTGTAAATTCTTTTAACTTTTGTTTATCATGGAAGGATTTTATTTCATCTTCAAATCTGAAGGTTAGTTTTGCGGGTATAGGATTCTTGGTTGGCAACCATGTTCTTTAAGAGCTTGAAATATGTTGTTCCAGGCCCTTCTAGCTTTTAGAGTCTGGGTTGAGAAGTCTTCTGCTATCTGTATTGGTTTCCCCCTATTTGTAATCTGATGCTTATCTCTCATGGCCTTTAAAATCCTATTTTGTTTTGAATGTTAGGCATTTTCATTATAATGTGTCTTGGTGTGGATCTGTTGTGATTTTGTGCATTTGATGTTCTATAAGCCTCTTGTATTTGATTTTCCATTTCATTCTTCAGGTTTGGGAAATTTTCTGATATTATTTCATTGAATAGGTAGTCATTCCTTTGGTTTGTATCTCTGTGCCTTCCTCAATCCCAATAATTCTTAAATTTGGTCTTTTCATGATGTCCCATAGTTCTTGGAGATTCTGGTCATGATTTCTTACCATCTTCTCTGTTTGGGCAACTTTATTTTCAAAATTAAATATTTTGTCTTCATTGTCTGAGGTTCTGTCTTCCAAGCGGTCTAGTCTTTTGGTGATGCTTTCCATTGAATTTTTTATTTGGTTTCTTGTTTCCTTCATTTCAAGGATTTCCATTTGTTTTTTTTTTGTTTGGTTGGTTTTTTTTTTTTTTTATTTTGTTTTTTTTTTTGAGAATCTCTATCTCTTTGTTGAAATGATCTTTTGCTTCCTGCAGTTGCTCTTTCAACTGCTTATTGGTATTATCATTCATTGCCTACATTTGCTTTCTTATCTCATCCTTTGCTTCATGAATCATCTTAATCATGTATAATCTGAAGTCCTTTTCTGACATTTCTTCTAACCTACTGTCATTGGATTCTCTTAATATAGAATCTAGATTTGTTTGGATCATTTTCTTCCCTTGTTTTTTCATGTTGTTCATGTTTCTTCCCTTCTAGCAGTGCAGGTCTGGGGTATTGAAGATTCCCCCCATAGGCTTAGAGTGGCCCTATAGGTTTCCAAAATCTTTTCTTTAAGGATATTCCCCTCTCTTTTTAATCCCTATTTTTTTATCCATTTCATAAACAATCTTTTCCTTCCCCTAAATATTTTCTCCTCTCCCAACTTTTGCTAATACTGAACATTTGAATTATAATGAACAAGTAACAAAACACCACAGTAAACAGAATTTGAGCCTGTAGCTTCTTACCAATTGTGTTTGAACACATTCTATTAGAAGAGTAATTCTGAACACAAGTTAGATTTCTTTCATTCTTTTCTTCTTTCATGTTTAAAATGAAAAGGACATTTCATAATTATTTCACCACTTCTTCAAATCTTGTCTCAGCTCTTAGAGTTAGACTGGTGTTTCTCAGTCTTGGTGCTACAATATTTTGAGCCAGGTAATCATTTATGGTTAGGGCCTGTCTTGTGTATTGCAAGATATTTAGCAGCATCTATAGTCTCTATCATCTGGATGATAGCAGCAGTTTTCCCCAAGTCATGACAACCAAAAATGTGTCCAGATATTTCTGAATGTCCCCCAGGTTTTAAAATTGTCCCTATTGAGGATAACTAAGTCAGACTTTTCCATTTCTCATTTTTATATTTTTTAAAATTTTGTCAGCCTTTAAGCCAATATATTCTGAAATTATTAAATCCTAACTTTTAATATTATTTAGCACAGAGCTTATGAATATGCATACTACTCGGTCTCATAACATTTTAAAATATAGATTTGCAAAATTCTTTCAACATAGGTGAATGCATGGGTAGAGCCCAAAAGTAAAAGACCCATTTTAAGTAACTTTCATGTGAAGAATAAGGAAGTGGGAATACCCAATAGACATCTGTAGATAAGAGGCTAAATTTAGTCAAGTGATCAATGATGGAGATCCAAATGGGTAAATAGTCTTCGTGGTGATATTAGTTCAAAATATGAGAATGCATAAATTGATTGTAGAAAACCATAATTGCAAAACAGAAGGATGCAGAGTTAGAAGACACACCTAGTTAGATATTGCAAAAGGGAAATGGATCTGAGGAGACCATGAGGAAATGTTAAAGGTAAAGAAACATATCATATAAAAGATGTTAGTAAATACTGCTACAACACTGACGAAACAATAAAGAGGATGATAACAACTCTCAAGTAATACTTACTGTATGATGGAAACTGAAACACTAGTATTTACATGTGTGAATTTATAGCACCCCTGCAGTAAGTGGTCTCTGTTCCATATATGAGAAAGCTGTATCTGTACCTTTATATCTGTAGACTCTCTCTGCCTTCCTTTCCAGTACAGCTTAGATTTGTAAAAGGCACCAATATTCATGGTTCAAATTCAGCTCTAGGGCCTGCTGGCTTTGTACCTGTGGATTAGTCATGTAAATGTTCTTAGTTTCTTCATCTGTTGAACAGGGATGATTATGGGAAATAAATAACTGAGGACATATAAAGTATTCATCATATACTGAGAGCATGTGGCACTATTATTCTGTTTGTTGTATTTAAAACATGTATCTGTTTTATTAAATGACATTTAAAATGGATTGGAAAAGCCTCTTCTAAACCATGTTAGAATAGTACAAAATAGTAAGAATACAAATAAAGAAGTAAATGAGAGCTCTAGGAAATAAAATTAAAAATAGGTAGTGACCAGATAACCTTTATAAATGTTAAATATTCAGGTTTAGCAAATGAAATCTGTATTATGATGAATTAAGAAAAAATTATAGTTCAACCAGTATTTGAGTATTTCTAATGATTTGACCACAACACTCGATGCTAAATAATGAGGAATAGAGGTAACCAGTGACTTAACCTTATCTTTGCACAGTTCACAAGAGGAAAAAAGAATGGTAGTTTTTAAAGGCAATATTTTATTTCAATGTGTTTACACTAATTTCTTCCTGAAATACATTATGCTAGACTATATATGATATTCTAAATCTGAATAAAACTCAGTGCAGCTTTTCTCCTCTCAAAGGGTTTATAATATGTTGAAGGTAATCAAATTCCTTCAAACTGAGGATTTTCAGAATGAGGTCAAACAATGTTCATGAAAATGCAGTTCACTAACAAACTGGGAGAAAGTATTTCAAATCTAATGTAGTAGATAGCAAATTCTTAAATAGAATTCTTTTTAATTTTTTAATTTTTTGTTTTTAGTCATGCATGACAGTAGAGTGTATTTTGGCGTATCATGCACACATGGAGTATAACTTCCCATTTTTGTGGTTGAACATGATGTGGCATTACACTGGTCGTGAATTCATATATGAACATAGGAACACAATGTCCAATTCATTCTATTGTCTTTCCCATTCCCATTCTCCCCTTCGTTCCCCCCATTCTGCCCTGTCCAGTCTGCTGAACCTCCCCACTCCTCCCCTCCCACCTATTGTGAGTAGGCATCTACAAATCAGAGGGAACATTTGGTCTTTCATTTTTTGGGATTGGCTTGTTTCACTTAGCATGATAGTATCTAGCTCCATCCATTAAATAGAGAAAACTCTTAACTGTTAGCAGGAAAAATGAGTGCTCCATTGAATAAAATATATCAATAGGCCAATAACAAAATACAAACAAAAAGCAACAAATATATCTGGAATATTGATCTAATAAAATATGTTTAACCTTATAAAAATCAAATATGTGAAAATTAAATGAAACATCAAGACTTCATCATCACCAATCTGTGTGTCCAGGACAACATTGTTTCGATATAGATGTGGAAAAATAGGCATCCATTTGCTGTTGGTTTGAAACAATGTTAAAAATTACTTGCTCCACTCTCTATGCAAATGATTTTTAATTTATATTAATTATTTATATTTAGACACATGTTTGTATTTTGTAAAAGAAAGGTATTGAAAGAAGCAAGACCAAACAAAGGAAAGAAATAGGCAAACAAAATCAAATTTAAAAATTAGGAGAAGTTTTTATATTAGTAAAAGCGATTGCTTTTCATGTGTTACCTAGACATATGATTTCATTGAATTAAGTGATTCTTTAGGAGCTAACCAAAGCACCCAATTTTTTGATGTTGGCTAGAATGTTCATATTTTATTTATTATATTCTATTTTTGTCTTGGTATCAGTGCTTCATAGAGTAACCAAAACAATATAGAAAGACAAATGATATTTTTAGGTTGATGTGTATAATATATAATAAAAAAATATATGAATCTCAAAACTTTCAAAATTTCCAACAGTATAATATCTTTTCTTTCTGTGACATATTTTTAATAATAATTTGCTTTCCATAACTGATGTACAATATGTTTATAAATTTAGGTATGACTATTGAAATAGAATTATTTTTAAAGATTTGTGTATATTTTTATCAAATATTTCAAGTGTGCCTACTATATAGTTATCTTATTCAATATCTTTTAAGGAACTTACCATTTTTGGTTGTAGACTAGTTACCTCTGAAACACAAATCATTTAGTACCTTTCTCTCTGAAGAGAAGAACTAGAAAAAATATTTTTCTATTTAAAATAAAAATGGTCTTAATTTTTTCCATTTGATTTTTCTAAATAACAAATGATTTTTATGCTGATTTTTCAATATTGGATAATTTTAGATTAAAGGTGTTTTTCATCTCACAAACAGTAATTTTACATATTAAGGAGAGTGGACTTTCTTGAAAAGAGTAATAATTTCTTTAAGTTCAGAAGTAAATGAAAAGTATACGCCTATGATAAATGTAAAAACACATACCAAAGAATATCATCTGCATTGCATGGAAATGCACACATTTTTAAATATGAATATAGACTCTTCAGACTTCCAGGAAAAACAGCAATATAAATTGAATTATTGTTTTCCCCTCCTTCATAAGATGTACTGCAAATAACTCTTTATTTAATATTTTCCATGCTGCTAAACATTAGCATCTTTTGTGAAAATTTTTTTCAGAAGGTAGTGCATCTTTGAGTCTCTTTTGAGCTTTTCTCTTACATGGTGTGTCACATTAACGCTACCCTACAGGGAAATAATCAAAGAACTTTAATAAAATACTGTGGTTCAGAAAAGAAACATGACAGCAGTACATTACTGCAAATTGAATTTAATGAGCTTCTTAGCACTAGGAGAGTGACTCTTTGAAACAGAAGCTGTTCAATTGAGATCATTTTGATTATAATTAAATCATTTTACATTTACCACAGGGACAAGTTTAATCTTAATTAGACACTTTTAAGGGAAGGTGAAGCTGCATGATTTGTATTTTCTTGATCACCCAGTGAAGGCTTCATAATGTAAAGGATAAAAACAACATGGCGGCTCTGACTGGGGAAAGGGTAAGGTTCCTGAAGCAAATTTGGGGAGCAGAGTGTTGCCAGTGACTTGGGTTTGTTATGAATGCATGCATATGCATCAATAGATGGATAAAGAATGATAGCATTCATTTTAATTTTTATTCTGCCACTTGTTCTAAAATATACGAAAACCATATTTTGTGTTTAGGATTATTAAATTAGGTGACAAACTACTTATTAAAATGGATTCAGTTTTACTATATTTGTTTTAATAAAACAGTGCACATGAATTGGATTCTCTAGACAATTCAAGCACTAATTCTGTCATTTGCTGGCTTTTTAATCTTGAACAAATAACATAATCTCCCTGGACCACATTTCATCCCCCTTTAGGCAAGACTAATATCTCACTCTTAGAGTAAATGTGATAATTATGTAAGATACAATGCGAAATTACATTGCAAACTTCAGATTGATATACAAATGTAACCTATTAATATTAATGGGAATTATGCTGATTTTGACATTTCTATAAATTATGCTATACAGTGCTAAGGTTTCTCCATTTTAAACATTCTTATTTCCCACAGTATATGCACGTATGAAGGTAAACGAATATTACAATAAAAGAAAAAGACCAATAAAAACCAATGTGTGTTTCTATAATTGATGTTTTCCCAACCATGATATATCCAAAGACTGTCTCATGTTTAAACAAAATGACATGACAGGAGAGTGGATGGCTCCAGGGGTTACTTGAAGATTAATCTGTTTGGTGTAAAACACAAGCTGTAACTTTTAGCTATGTTATCTTCAATCATCTAAGACATTCCACCATTTCCCAGAAATTGAAACATTCAAACACGGCACCTCCCCTTAACTTCACATAGGAATAGTTATTCAAAGGATGACATGGAGGGCATCCAATAGGAAAGAACAGAGTGCTCTGAATTTTAAAGGAATTATAACAAATTTTCTTCTTTGATAAAGACCTGTGCTGTTTAAAAAAAAAAAAAGTACCTTCACACTAAATTATAAAGAATTCATACTCTTTGGGAAAATGTTTATATAAGTAGTGTGTGTGTGTGTGTGTGTGTGTGTGTGTGTTGTATCATGAGTAACTAGCATATAAATAGATTTTTGAAATAAACTAATTGTTTAGATACTGTTACTAGGAGATGAAATGGATGTACTTGTAGAGATTCCACCATATTTCAACTTATCTAAAGTCGGAAGCATTGGTTTTGTGGAAAATGCACCAGAATAGGTTGGATGCCAACACTCCTAGTTCACTTACCATGTGAGCTTGAACAGATCACACCACCTATCTTTGGTTTCTTTATCTTCACATTAATCAGACTGGACATGATCCACTTTGGGTTTTCTATTTACCTGATCCAAAAGAAAGAAAAGAAAAGAAATACTAGGCTTTCTGTACCTAATAATGAGGGTACTTTCTCTTTAGGGCTTAGTCATTGTTTAACTATTTGGTGTGTTTTGCCAGAAATAATTTGATATTTACTAATTCATTTCTAAGAAAATGTATAACAGATCCATATCTATGGTAACAATGAAGATGATTTACTACACGTTCTACAATTCTGATGTAAGATCCTCTTGCAAACATTTCAAAATTTCCCAAAATACAAATATTTGTAATGAATTGCATTAGGAGTTGTAGAAAATCAAGGTTTTAATTAATTCCATCTGATGAAGGTGTGTGTCTGTATGTGGTAGGGGATATATTGTAGGGGACTCACCCATGGAAACCTGTCTTTGGTATTCTCTGGCCCATTTTCCTGTTACCCTTTTCATTTTCTTTTCCTTTCATTTTTCTAGGAACTTTCCCTTTGCTTTCTTTTTTTATGATTTCTTTTTGGTTTTGATAATTTGACTTTTCAAAATTTTTAATTTTTTTTTCAATTAGTTATACATAACAGTATAATGCACTTTAATACATTATATATATCATATATCATAAAATGACGTATTTCTCATTCTCCTATATTTCTGGTTATACATGATGTAGAATCACATTGGTCATACAGTCATATATGAATATAGGGTAATAATGTCTGATTCATTCTACTATCTTTCTGACCCTATACTCCTTCCCCTTCCTTCACTCCCCTCTACCTAATCTAAAGTTACTCTACTCTTCCCTAGCTGCCACCCCCATTGTGAATTAACATCCACATATCAGAGAAAACATTCAGGATTGGCTTATTTCACTTAGCATGATATTCTCCAACTCCAACCATTTACTGGAAAATGTCATAAATTCATTCTTCTTTAAGGCTGAATAACAGTCCATCATACACACACACACACACACACACACACACACACATATATCACATTTTTTTATCCGTTCATCAGTTGAAAGGCATCTAGGTTGGTTCCTAGTTTAGCTCTTGTGAGTTGAGTTGCTATAAACATTGATGTGACTGCATCTCTGTACTATGATCATTTTAGGTCCTTTAGGTATAAACTGGGAAGTGGGATAGCTGGGTCAAATGGTGGTTCCATTTCAAGTTTTCTGAGGAATTTCCAAACTGCTTTTCATAATGGTTGCACCAATTTTCATTCCCACCAGTAATGTATAAGTGTACCTTTTTTCCTCACATACTCACCAACATTTATTGTTGTTTGTATTCTTGATAATTGCCATTCTGATTGGGGTGAGATGAAATCTTAGAGTAGTTTTGATTCGCATTTCTCTAATGGCTAAAAATGTTGAACATTTTTTCATGTATTTGTTCATCGATTATATTTCTTCTTCTGTTCAGTTCCTTAACCCATTTATTGATTGGGTTATTTGTTTTTTTGGTGTTTTTCAAGTTCTTTATATATCCTGGAGATTAATGCTTTATCTAAGGTGTTGTAGTTAAGATTTTCTCCTAATTTGTAGGCTCTCTCTTCAGATTATTGATTGTTTCCTTTGCTAAGAAAAAACTTTCTAGTTTGAATCCATCTCATTTATTTATTCTTTATTTTACTTCTTGTGCTTTAGGAGTTTTGTTAAGGAATTCAGGTCCTAAGCTGATCTGGTGAAGATTTGGGTCTACTTTTATTTTTATTAGGCATAGGATAGCTAGTCATGTGCCTAAGTCTTTGATTCACTATGAGTTGAGTTTCGTGCAGAGTGAGAGATAGAGGTTTAATTTCATTTTGTTGCATGTGAATTTCTCATTCTTCCCAGCAACAATTATTAAATAAGCTATCTTTTCTCCAGTAAATGTTTTTGGTGCCTTTGTCTTATATGAGATAACTGTATTCATGTTGTTTTGTCTCTGTGTCTTCTATTCTGTATCATTGGTTTATGTGTCTGTTTGGTGCCAATACCAAAAATGTCATTTTTGTTACTATGGCTCTGTAGTATTGTTTAAGCTCTGGTATTGTGATGCCTCCTGCTTACTCTTCTTGCTAAGGATTGCTTTGACTATTCTGGGTCTATTGTTCTTCAATGAATTTCATGATTACTTTCTCTATTTCTATAAGGTCTATCATTGGAATTTTCATTGTAATTGCATTAGATCTGTATAAAATTTTGTTAGTATGACCATTTTGACAATATTAATTCTGCCTATCCAGGAGCATGGGAGGTTTTTCCATCTTCTAAGGTCTTCTTCAATTGTTTTTTTACTGTTCTATAGTTTTCATTGTAGAGGTCTTTCACCTCTTTTGTTAGATTGAATCCCAAGTACTTTATTATTTTTTTGTAGGTTTCATGAATAGGGTAGTTTCCTAATTTATCTTTCAGTAGATTCATCACTTATGTGTAGGAATGCATTTTGATTTATGGATGCTGATTTTATAACCTGCTACTTTGCTGAATTCATTATGAGTTTTATAAGTTTTTGGGTGAAATTTTTTGGCTTTTCTAAATGTAGAATCATGTCATTGGCAAATAGTGAGTTCTTTATTTCCTATTCTTATTCCTTTAATTTCTTTCACCTGTCTAATTGCTCTGGCTGGAGTTTCAAAGATGATGTTGAATAGAAGTGGTGAAAGAGGGCATCCTTGTTTCAGTTTTTAGAGGAAATGTTTTCAGTTTTTCTCCTTTTAGAATTATATTTGCCATGGGTTTAGCATATATAGCTTTTAGGATGTTGAAGTATGTTCCCACTGTCCCTAGTTTGTCTAGTGTTTTGAAAGTTAAGAGGTACTGTGTTTTGTCAAATTCTTTTTCTGCATCTATTGAGATGATCATATGATTCTTGTTTTTAAGTATGTTGATGTGATGAATGACATTTATTACTTTCTGTATATTTAACCAAATTTGCATCCCTGGGATGAACTGTTCTTGATTGTGGTGCACTGTTTTATTAATATGTTTATGTATATGATTTTCCAGAATTTTATTGAGAATTTTTGCATCTATGTTTATCAGGGATATTGATCAGAAGTTTTCTTTCTTTGATGTGTCTTTGTCTGGTTTTGGTATCAGGTTGATATTAGCCTCATAGAATGGGTTTGGAAGGGTTTCCTCCTTTTTTGTCTCATGGAATACTTTGAGGAGTATTCATGTTAATTCTTTGAAGGTATTGTAGAACTCGTCTGAGAATTGGTCTGGACCTGAACTTTTCTTGATTGGTAGGCTTTTGATGGAATTTTCTACTTAATTCCTTTTAATTGATCTATTTAAATCATCTATGTCCTCCTGATTCAATTTGGGTAGGTAGGTCATACATCTCTAGAAATTTGCCAATGTCTTCAATATTTTCTATTTTATTGGGGTATAAATTTTTTAATTAGTTTCTAATTATCTTCTGTATTTCAGTTGTATCTGTTGTGATATTTCCTTTTTCATCATGTATTTTAGTAATTTGAGTTTTCTCTCTTTTTTTCTTCATTAACGTGGCTAGGGGTTTACCAATTTTATTTTTTCAAAGAAACAACTTTTTTTTGTCAATTTTTTCAAGTGTTTCTTTTCTTTCAATTTCATTGATTTCAGCTCTGATTTTAATTATTTCCTGTCTTCTACTGGTTTTGGTGATGATTCGTTCTTCTTTTTCTAGGTCTTTGAGATGTAATGTTAGGTCATTTATTTGTTCACTTTTTATTCTTTTAATGAATGAGTACAATGCAATGAACTTTCCTTTCAGCACTGTTCTCATGGTGTCCCAGAGATTTTGATATGTTGTATTACTATTCTCATTTACCTCTAATTATTTTTTTAACTCATCCCTGATTTCTTCTGTTTTGCATTCATCATTCAATAGCACATTAATCTAGTCTCCAGGTGTAACAATAGCTTCTATTTTTTATTCTATAATTGATTTCTAACTTCATTTCATTATGATTTATAGAATGCAAAGTATTTTCTCTCTTTTTTTGTATTTTCTAAGAGTTGCTTTATGACATAAGATATGGTCTATTTTAGAAAAGAATCCATGTGCTACTGAGAGGAAAGTGTATTCACTCATTGATAGATGAAATATTCTATGAATATCCATTAAGTCTACACTATTGATTGTATGATTTAGTCTAGAGTTTCTTTTTTTAGTTTTTGTTTGGAAGATCTATCCAGTAGTGAGATAGGTGTGTTAAAGTCATCCAGTATTTTTGTGCTGTGGTCTATTTGATTCTTGATGTTGAGAAGGGTTTGTTTGATAGATATAGATGCTCCATTGTTGGGGCATAAATATTTTTGATTGTTATGTCTTGTTGATGTATAATTCCCTTAAGCAGTATGAAATAACCTTCTTTGTCCCTTCTGATTAATTTTGGCTTGAAGTCCACTTTAGCTGATATGAGGATAGAAACCCCTGGTTGTTTATGCAGTCTATGTGAGTTATATGTTTTTTTCCCATTCTTTGGTCTTCATTCTATGGATGTCTCTGCCTATGAGGTGAGTCTCTTGGAGACAGCATATTGTTGGGTCTTGTTTTTTCATCCAATATGCCAGTCTATGTCTTTTGATTGATGAGTTTAGGCTGTTAACATTCAAGGTTATTATTGAGATATGACTTATATCCCAGTCATTATGGTTTATTTCTGGTTTTTTAATTTGATTTAGTTTCTCATTTGATTGACTATTCTTTTAGCATAGTCATTCTGTTTGCTGGTTTTCACTTCTTTTTTTCACTTCTTCATCTTGGAATATTTGAGAATGTTGTGTAGTGCAGGCCTTATACTTGTGAATTCTTTTAACTTTTATTTATCATGGAAGGTTTGTATTTCATCTTCAAATCTGAAACAGTTTTGCTGGATATAAAATTCCTGATTGACATCCATCTTCTTTCAGAATTTGAAATATATTATTCCAGGATTTCCTAGCATTGAGGATCTGGGCTGAGAAATCAGTTGCTATCTGAATTGTTTTCCCCCTATACATAATTTGATTTTTTTCTTTCATCAACTTTTTATCTTTATTCTCTGTGTTAGTCATTCGCATTATAATGTGTCTTGGTGTGGGTTTATTGTAAATTTTTACATTTGGGGTTCTGTAAGCCTCTTGTATTTGATTTTCCATTTCATTCTTTAGGTTTCAGAAATTTTCTGATATTATATCATTGAAAATATTGTGCATTCCTTTGGTTTGTATCTCCATTCATTCATTTATCATCTATCCTGATAATTCTTAAATTTGGTTTTTTCATGTTATCCCATAATTCTTGAATGTTCAGTTTGTGGTTTCTTACCACCTTCTTTGCATGGTCAACTATATTTTCAAGATTATATATTTTGTCTTCATTGCCTGAGGTTCTGTCTTCCAAGTGGTCTAGTCTGTTGGTGATGCTTTCTATTGAATTTATAATTTGGTTTATTGATTCCTTATTTCAAGGATTTCTGATTGATTTTTTTCACAATCTCTAATGCTTTATTGAAGTGATCTTTTACTTCCTATATTTTTCTTTGATTTCACTCTTTATAGTATCCTTTTCTTCGCTGATCAGTTTAACTATGTACATTCTATACTCCTTCTCTCGCATTTCTTATGTTTTGTCAGTGGATTCTGTTATTAGAGCATCTTGGTTTATTTTGGGGTATTTTATTCCTTTGTTTTTTCAGGTTATTCATGTGTTTTCCCATCTAGCAGTATGAATCTGAGGCAGCACAAATACTACCCTGAAGACTTATAGTGTCCCTGAAGGTTTCTGGTACCTCACCATTAAGGGGGAAGACCAATATCAACAGCATTCAATGCAGACAAAATACAGACCCAAATCCACTAGATTCTATTAAGACTTCCACAGGTTTCTCCCAATAAACATAAATGATGAGTTCAATTATTGTCTACATTATATACAGTAAATTTGCTAAAAGAGTTTAAAATTTCAAATGTTGGACAAAGAGAGAACAGAAGTGGCTTAGGACATGATGTTCATGAGGGAGTAGGAGGGCAGCCAGAAGTAAAAATCTATAGAAAGAGTGGAAGAAGAATTGATAGAGTTTGATAATTAGTGGGAGAAAAGATAGAGAGTCCAGGAAAACAGACAAGCAGGAGGAAGAACATATATAATAAAAAAATTAAAATATAAGCTATAGAACAAAACTGAAAAATATAATCCATACATCACAGTCCTTAACAAACTAATGCATGAAAAATACCTGGTTTCAAATATGGTAGAGATGCTAGAGAAGAGAAAAAAAAAAAGATTTAAAAACAAAACCAAAAACAAGCCGGGTGCAGTGGCGCATATATGTAATTCCAGCAGCTTAGGACACTGAGGCAGGAGGATCACAAGTTCAAAGTCAACCTCAGCAACTTAGAAAGGTGCTAAACAATTCAGTGAGGTCCTGCCTCTAAATGAAATACAAAATAGGACTGGGGATGTGACACAGTGGTGGAGTGCCCTGAGTTCAATCCCTGGTACCTCCCCACAACAACAACAACAAAAAAAACTCAATGAAAAATTGAACAACTGTTTGCTTCAATGTTCAAAGTTTTCTCAGTCCTGTCTCTGACTCTTCTTGGGATTGCCATTCCCAGACTGACCCATGCAGACGCAGTCACTATGCCATGGGTCTCAGTTTCAGATACCCTAGGCTTGGCCATGTAGTAGTCCAAAGATCTCAATGCTGTTCCAATTTACAGAGAGATCACCAGGGATGTGCTTACACAGAGGAGCAACCCTGGAAAGAAGCTGCAAGATGTGGGTCATCAACACACCCAACAGGAAGACTCCCGGCATAGCCAACCCTGCAGGCACTTCACTACTGGACCTCCAGGTCCCGGGCCAGCATTCAAACAGAGGCAGCTGTGCCCCGACATGGCTGTGGCAGCAAACCAGCTGACCCCTGCCCCCCAGCCCCTGCCACCAGGTGCTGACTGGTGTTCCAAGATGGAGGCTCCACATACAAGCAAACCTACAGGCACTTGGCGGTGGACCTGTGAGTGGCAGTGGCAGTGGTAACAGTAGTGGGTCAGCAGCAGTGGGTGAACTGTTGTGGGCAGTGACACCCAGAGAAACAGTTGGTGGCAGTGGCACCTAGAGTAAAGATCTCCCAGAGACAGTAGCAGTGACATGACTGTTAGGTAGAAACTGCTCCCAGGGAAAAGGCCTCTGGGGGTGACAGCAGTGGAGTCTGAGGTAGAAGCGTCTGCCTCCAGTCTTTTCTTCTCTCATTTTTTTCCATTTTCCTCTTGAAATTAACATGTGGACAGAAAAGGAGGGTCATTACATAAGGCAAGACTGGTCAGGATATGAACTCAAGAAAAAAAAAAAAAAGAAATGTTTGTCTGGATTCTCTAATTTCAGCAGAATTGAATTCTTCTAGAAAACCCAAGAATGGAGAGTACAAAGAAGTAAAATTGAAGTAGCACTTCCTTATTCAGGATTTCACTTTCTGTGGTTTCAGTTACCCACACTTAATTGTAGTCCAAAAATATTAAATGGAAAATTCCAGAAATAATTGGTAAGTTTTAAACTGTACTCTGTTCTGAATTGTGAGGTAAAATTTCAAACCACCCTATACCATCCCAAGCAGAATGTGAATTTTCCTTTTGTTTAGGGTAACCATATGCGACCTTTCCATTAGTTGCTTGTAGCCATCTTGGTTACCAAATCAACTATCATGGTGTTGTAGTGCTGTGTTCAAGAAACCCTTATTTATATTCAGTAATGTCTCAAAAATGCAAGAATAATGATGCTTGCAACTCAGATAGGCCAAGGAGAAGCCATTAGCTGCTTCCTTTAAGTGAAAAGGTGAAGTTTTATCAGAGGTGTGCATACATAGGGGGAGAAACAGAATATATGTGGTTAGGAACTTCCTGTGGTGTCAAACATTAAACATTCTCTAAGGGTCTTGGGATGAAACTTCCACAGATAAGGGGAGACTATTTGAAAGTACCAAAGTATATGAAGAAAGTTCATCTTCAATGTCATTATTAGAAATGCATATGATACTAATGAGGTAACATTTTGTAACTGTCAAAAAACAATTTTTGAAATAAAAAATGGTGGGAAGTAAGAAAAGAGTTAACTCATTTGTAGTATAGTCTATTATATCAAAATAAAATTTTTAACTGTTCATTTGTTTTTGTATCCTTAAATATATTTTTATGAATATAATCACATGTGTGAACAAAGATCTCTGTTTAAGGATTTTGTTTTGTGATGAATGGCCTTTTAACAATAAGGAGAAATGTAGAAATAAGTAAAAATAGCAGAACAATAAAATATAATTGTCTATATGACAGAATATTATACAATAATTAAAACATCATTCCTAAAAATATTTAAAGGGAAAGCATTGACTCTAAATTACCGAAGGAGAAAAACAATATTCAAATGTGATTTATAGGTTGTGAAATGTATTCAGAGATCAAAATATCAAAGGAAATATGTAGCACCATTGACAATCATACCAGTGTGCAAACTTTCTGGGTTTTCCTCCTTATCTTCTTCCTATGCTCAATTTTTGTAAAAAAAAAAAAAAAAAAAAAGGAAGGTTTCCTTCATAGAAACAATGTACTTTTGAGAATGACACGTTCTTTATAAAGTTATAATTAATATCCAAATAGTGCATTCCCATATGTGCAATATTATTTTATTTTTCACTCTGATAATTATTTTATTTTATACATATAGCATATATATTATATATACTAAACTATATACATATAATAGGTAAAATTATTACCCCTGACACTTTTAAACTGTGGGTTAAAATTAAAATATAGTTGCTTAGTAAATACATAACACCATGTTGTAAATATATCAATCCAATATTTTAGATCTCAATAAAATGTTCTGCATAGGCAAGTTCTTTTTTATAGCTCTGTGTATATATATATATATATATATTTTTTAATTGATATACTTGTATTTCATCTTAAAAGTAACCATTGCATTTCCAGACTCTCTTGCCTTGTAACATTGATCTTACTCCCTAAGACTCAGTTCATTTCATCCCCAGTAATTGTTCAACCCCATTTCTCCAAATCTAACTAACCCAGGTGATGTCTTTCTTACTTTCTCTCTTTCTTTTTTCTTTTCTTTTTTTTAATGTGTTGCTGGGGATTTATCCCAGGGCCTTATGAATGCTAAGCACAAGCAATACCACTGAGCTGCATCCCAGCCCTTGAAGACTCAGTTCATTGTTACTCTTACATGCAACCTTCACTAAAGTTCAGAAATGAGACCCCTCCCCATTTATTATAAGACTTGCAAGAAAGAAATTCATTTAAATAATAAAGCAGGTTAGCACTGTGGATTTATGATAGTCAGAATAACACCCTGCAGGGATACATAGTTCCTCATCCCTACAACCTCTGAGTTAATTATGTAAAAATAAATAAATAAACAAAAAATTAAAGATTAAATTAAGGCTGTGGAGAAGGGGGTATTATTCTGGATTACCCAGGTGAGCCTAGTGAAATCAGTGTCCTTATAAGTAAGAGGAACTTGATGACACATTGGGTGCTGCAGTTGCAGATTTGAAAATGGAGGGGACCCACTGCCCAGGAATGTGAGGAGCCTCCAGCAGCTGGGGAAGATTAGGAAAGGGACTCTCTACAGCCCCAGAAGGGACACAGTCCTTGTGGACACTGTGATCATAGCCTTATGAGCCCATTTCACACTTCTGACTTTTAGAACTGTAAGATAATAAATTTGTGATGGGTTAATGCACTCAGTTTGTGTAATTCATTAGAGTGGCAATAAAAAATTAATAGAGCAGTGACCTTTTTTCACTTAATCTTACAATTTTCTCTCTTTCCTCTATGCCAGACTTGACAAACTAATGCTTGTGACACATTAACAATAAACAGAGATGAGATCTCTGTCTACAGAAAATTACATTATGGCAGATGAAGACAATAAACAAATAAAACTACATTAACCTATGATGGTGATGAGTTCTAAGGGAAACATGAAAGTGATTAAGTTAGGCTGAATATAATTATTGGATAAGTAAATAAATGTGTGGAATCAACATATGCAAAACCTCTCCCTTGCAAGATGCCTCACTAGGATCTCCCTGATCACCAACATCATGGGCTATTTTCTTCACTTAATTCACTTAATATTTTGAGTTTGCCTCTTTATTGTATTGCACCATATAAAGTTAGGCCATGATATTCAAATACAAAGAGCTCATATAATATTTGGTTTTGTACCGTGTAACCAGCATACAGTATTTACCCAAAAGATACTTAAGAAAGAAGAATGGCAATGACAAAAGAATGGGAATAAAGTTAGAAAACAAACACAGGAAAAAGGGCAGGGATAACTGGATAACTGTGAAGTTTGCAGAAAGAAAGGAGGAGGAGAAGGTAGCTAAGATTATAGAAGAAAGTAAAGAAGACCAGAGTGGAGTCATGTGGGTAAACCTGATCCATCTTATCCCCATAAACAAGCCAAACTACATTAGTTTGTGCACTGTGATGCTTATGGGGCAATCGTTCTGCACTTCAGTGAATAGGTGCAACATTACACGTGTTTTATTGGCTGCTGGAACTACTCTCTCTCCTTTAAATAGACTGTCCCCATTAGCCTAAGACACCTTGTTGTAGCCTTGTGGCCTCGGAAACCTGACTTCCATAATGTTTCTGTATAACCGTGGGAGTCAATAAAAGGAAAACCACATCCACAACAAAACAACTCTCCGGCACTTCCAGGGCAATACATTATAAGTGTATAAATGAAAAAGCAGCATTTAGCTGCTATTAGCTCTAGCAAAGAGGAACTTTGTTTTTCTGAATTATACTCATTGGTGGACTGTAATTGATTACTTCTCTCAAATCATTTATTTTATAAAACTCAATAAAAGAAAGTGATGAAAATGTACTGGACAATTCCCAGAGAGGGTAAGGATGAAAGAGTTAGGAAAGAAAGCAACCTCAATTAATATCCACTGCTTATTTTCTGAAATGCTACCCCACTCTTAGATAGAAAATGCTTGGTTTCTCCTCAGCGGTGCCAGACGTAATGGGTGAAGCAAATTTCCCTGATGTTCTGTTTACCTCAGTCTTGCTTTTATTTCCTTTGATGAAGACCTATTGGTATTAAAGATTGCAGGGGGTTTATTTTATATTGAGCTTCCAGTTCAATTACTTCAGCTACAATGGTACAGGGCAGAAGAAGAGCTTCAGAAGCTAACAGCGCTGGTATGCATTGCCTTCTATCTCCCAGGTAGCAAATGCAATTGTTTTTTGTTTTTCACGGTCTCAAAATGACTAGATATCAGCAGCTTACACCCCGCAGGGCAAATCAGGATGCGGCATAAAGTGTTTAGAATTGCTGTGTTGGCACAGATAGCAGAACAGTAATAACAGAGTGTGTCTGGACACAATAGGGCTTTTGGCTCTGCCAACTGCTCACGCCATGGTGGAGAACAGAATGTGTCACTGTGACACTTCAATCACCTTGCATTTTCCCTCTTCTTTCTTGACCCGGGGAATGTTTTTAAGAATTAACTCCTCCTTCCTTGCCTTGGCCACACTGTGATTCAGTAGCTGGCTCAGCCCCTGTATCTCTTGCTGTGTAGTTCAAAGATTGCTCTTTCCAATAATCTCTCTTCCTAAAGGGTTTTCATGTTTATCTGTCTCATTTCTCTTCTAAGTCATTGTGGTAATTTTCTAAATGTAGTTAGCACCTAAGAAAATCATGGGCTGCATTTCCCCAAAGGTGAAGTGAATGAGAAATGTAGGGAAGGTGTGTAGTCTGCCTCATCCCATGAACACATGCCCATGAACCCGAGCACACTTCACTTCACTGCAAGCTGTGTGATGCAGTAGGTCCACGCAGTCATCTTTAGCTAAAGAACAGTTGCCTTTGAAAATTCAGTGTCCGTTATTTCCAAAATTGTACAAATAGGATGCTAATCTTTCTATACAGCTTTCTACTTTTAAAGAATGCTCTCTTCCTAAACCCCATTAATGTCTAGATAATAAATGAAGTCAATTAGCTAGATTTTATTCTATTTTATTTGTTTTTATCTACTTCTTTAATGTATGTGAAATGACTGACTAACTTTTCTCCAATGCCATGCAACCAATTTAGCTAGCCTTTTTTGGTTAAAACAGGGTATCAGGAATTGAGTTCAAGGGCACTCAAACACTGAGCCACATTGCCAGCCCTATTTTGTGTTTTGTTTAGAGACAGGATTTCACTGAGTTGCTTAACACCTCACTTTTGCTGCAGGTGGCTTTGAACTTGTGATCCTCCTGCCTCAGCCTCCTGAGATTCTAGGATTACAGACCTGAACCATGGTGCCCCACTTAACTAACCTTTTGATAGAGTTTTTGTGCATATAATATTGCAAAGGTGTGTGTGTGTGTGTGTGTGTGTGTGTGTGTATACAAAGTGGTAATAATCATGACAGTCCCATAAAAGTCCTGCAGTAAGGTAGTTCAGAAACTCTGTTCATATGTTCATTGGCTGTGATAGTATGGAAAAGTTCCAATTTCATTTTCTGTATTAATCTCCTGTTGTGCTACATATAAAGCATTTATCCTTTTCTAATTCACCACAAAAAAGTTTATATTGCTAACATTCTATGTGGGGCATTCATAGATAAGATTCTTCATATTCTACAAATAAATTTTTGATTATAAGAAGTGTACAGTATGGTGGCATAAGCATCACTGGATGCCCACAGTGCAATGAGGAGTCTGTTGGTCTTATTCATCTAAATGTCAACAATTCCCAACAAAGAAAATATCTTAGAAAATATAACTTAGCATACTGTCACAAGAAGTACTTATTTATAAAGACTTTCCTTAACTTCCTGAAACCTAACATCATTCTACCAAGAACAAAAAGAATTTCTCAAGGCCTACTAGTTACAATTGGTTTCTGCAATAAAGGACTTTTCCACCTAGCCCCTGATTCTCCAGTGATTTGCAATTTCTTTCTAACTTGCTTTGTTTCCCTTTCCATAATGTTAAATTTTCATAGTTTATGCCCTTTAAACTGTGCCCTGAACTTTTCAGAAAAAGAACTTCCAAAGTTCTAACTTTCAAAGTGATACAACAATCTGTAGAAATTATGCCCTCCATGTGCTAGAAGAACAGGTAGAGAGGTGAAGAAAGCAGAGACACTCCTCTTCGATCCCTTCCCAGCTTTCTTTCTCCAACCCTTCTGCCTGGAGAGTGAACACCTCTACTGACATTATTATAGCTATTATTCCACTCATTGGTCAATACATGCTCATTTTCTGCCGAATGCCTGGGGAATTGATGCACTGTATGTTGATCTTTCTTTTGGGATCATTTTCTCAGGGATGATCGTGTTCAGTCTGTATTATGCATAACCTTGATTGTGAAGCAGGGAGGATTAAAACATAATTCACCTGCATGAAAACTCAGATACATTGGAGCAAATAGGAATAGCCACATCTTTTTCTGAACAAAAGGTCTGATAACTTCAGCCTTCTAAAAAAAATTCTAGTTTATCAGTATGTCATAAAAATCACCTGCCTGTTCATAGAGACGGTTGTGAAACCAAACAATCAAAAATACCACACCTCTAAATAAGAAATTTACCCATTCAAGAGACACAGTTCTCTAAAGCAGGCATTAATCAATTTCTAGATTAAGAAAGGAATTTATTTGCTACATGTGAATATGTTGGAAGGAGTCTTTAACTGCAGTTATAAAGTATGTTGCTAAGGATGATGATTCTTGATACTAGCATGTATTTAAATTCCTGCTTGTCTTTAGTCTTCAGACTTGTGAACAGTGCAAGTCCTGCATTTCACCTCCTTTGAAGTTCCTCCTTTTAGCTCACCGTGGTGAAGAAGTGTTTAACCTCATTATACACTGATTGCTTCTTTCCTGTATATTTGGCACATTGGTATATAGTTATTTTTGTATCCTCTTGCACAGTTGTTTTGCATTTTGTCTCTAGTTTCATGAATGCCTAAAGGCTTATTAATACCTAACGCACTGGGTTGCAGTGAGGTTTATGTGAAAGAACATATGTTGATTGCCACCTCCTGGTCCTTCTACAGTGTTGGAGATGCAAAGAAAATTGGATGCCTAGGAGTGGGAAGAGCTTGAATAACCTGCTTAGCCCAGCAGTCATAAGGAGAAGCTCCCTATGAGTCTTCTATGTGCATTCTGAAGGGTTTTTCTGGTCATTGGTTCATAAAGGTGGCCAGCAGGCCATATGGGACACATAACATGGTTTCTTTGGTTACTACTAAGTTATTTTATTAGTTTGTTTGATATACTTTGTTTATAAAATTAACTTTCAGTACTTCAAAATCAAGAACTTTTACATAAAATCTAAATCTTCTCACACACTTGGCTGCAGATCTACATGGCTAGAATCTACATGGATTCAAATTTTAGGTAGCAATCTTGTAGTCTATGACTCCCTATTGTGTTATCTCCTTGCTTCATTCATTAGTAATTCCTTCTTGGCCCCTGGAAATATTTAAGTTTAAGACTCCTTTCTAGAGTCCTAGCTTCTTCAAAGAGTTTACATTTTGAGGTATCAGGATACTTCAACTCCAAGACCCACACTCTTTCTTTAAACTCCATGTATTTACTTTAAGTTAAAATACATGTTCATTGCAAATAGGTTTTACTTCTCTTTTCCTAAACATTTGTTAGGGTTATAAATAATTACAATAATTTCATATTGTTATATTTGGATATTTATAAATTGTATGAACATGTATTCTTTCATGAAATTAGAGTTTGGTTCAATGAGGAAACTTCAAAGTCAAATTCCCTTGATGCTAAGAGATTGAATATACCCTCATGTGTTAGTCAGTTTTCTGTAATAAGACACCTGAGGCAATTAACTGATAAAGACAAAGTATTTATTTTGGCTTACAGATTTGGAGGTTCTTATCCATGATCAATTGACCTCTTGCTTTGGCCCTGTGATGAGGCAGCACATTATGGTGGAAGCATGTGATAAAGCAAAACTTGTCACCTCATGGCCAGGAAACGAGAGGAAGAGGATAAGGGCAGAGTCTCATACTCCTCCCCAGGAGCAGACCCCAGTATCTAAAGGACTTCCCACTGGGTCTCACCTCCCAAAGGTTTCACCATCTCCCAATAACACCACCCTGGGAATCATGGTTGCAATCCATGGACTTTGGGGGACAGTTAACATCTGAACTGTAGTAAGTATATAATGGACAGACAATACATGAAAGAGAACTCTCACCCACAACTACATCAAAAACTTTGAGAAATCATCCCCAGTCAGGACTTGATTGGTATTCAACTTCCCTGATTCTTGTCCCCACTGCAAATTTAGGACTTCCCAGAGGAAGTCAAACATGTACCCCAAGTACCATAAGACGTCCCACTTCAGGTTAGTCTACTTCCAAACACCCGACTCCCACATTCTCCAATCTGAACCTCCCTGAGGTCTTCCCTTTTTTCTTCAACAAGTCTGTCCTGCCTTTGAATTTCCACCAAATGCAAGTGATGGTGGCTGATTACCTTGCTATCACAAGCTCTGAATAGATTACATTTACTTGCTTTTATTTTGGAGGTCTTAATTTATGTTCACAGTTGAAATCCTATCAGGGCCAGTTATCACTTTGGGCGTGTCTCTTAATCTCTTTTAGTCTTAATTTCCTTGTTGTAAAATGGAAAGTCTAGTGGTACCTACCACATTGAATTAAATCAGTTAAACATACGGGAAACCCCTAAAAACTGTCTGGGAAACTTTAAACCCTTCATAGCTTCCAGTATTTTTTATTCACCATAATGGTTTGCTTTTTAGATTCCCTTCCTACAGTTCACAGAAAATTCCTGTGTGAACTGGGTGCAGATATCCTGATGTACTCAAGTTCAGTGCTTCCTCCCCTACTCCTAGTAACCCCTCCTTTGCATGCGGAACACAATCAGCAAATATTTTCTAAGTGAATGCATGAAAGAATAAGTAAATGGGTGTGCAGACCAAGTTATTACATAAGTTACAAATGTAACAATGGAGAGAAGAAGAATCATTCAATCAACCAAAAAATGTATGTGTCCAGAACAGTGTTAAATCTAGTAAGGAGGTAAAATGATTACAGAGCTAGAAAGTATATTAGTGATCATTTAGTCCAATCATTTTCAAACTTGTTCAAACTCCACAATAATAGAAATTCAAAAAGAAAAGTTTCTGCAGTAATACTTGAACAGGAACAAAATTATCACAAGTCTTCCATCACAGGCCTTTTTCAGTTATAAATGATAGAGAAATTTTCAATTCTTTCTTGAGTTTGACTCTTTCTATAAATCATGTTTGTGAAAAATCAAGTACATCAACTACAGTTTTCAGAAAATGGAAAAAATCAAGAATAAAAATAAGAAAGCACTGAAACACTTTAATAACAACTCACTTTTGGGGTGGGATTGAATTCCTCAGAAGTGGTCCCTAATTACTTTATTTGGGAGATAATCCCAGGGAATGCATGAAGTAGTGAAAAGTAAAGGAGGGAAGATAGGAGAGCCAATAAAAGGTGTGGTAATAATCAGATCACTGCTGTGGCAACTGGGGACACCCCAAGGAGAAGATGTGGAATAGTCTGCAGACCTCTTACAGAGGCATGGTTAAGCAATGACAACTCTCACACACTTTTTGCTTGTATCTTTTTTTTTGCAGGGGTGGCACTGGAGATTGAACTCAGGGGCACTCAACCATTGAGTCACATTCCCAGCCCTATTGTCTATTTTCTCTAGAGACAGGGTCTCACTAAGTTGCTTAGCTCCTGGCTATTTCTGAGGCTGGCTTTGAACTTGAGATCCTCCTGCCTCAGCCTCCAGAGCTGTTGAGATAACAGGTGTGTGACACTGTGCTTGGCTTGCTTATATCTTTATAGACCACAGATTCTGGTGATAAGATTCACCAATAAAAAAAAGTCTCCCCATTAGAGAGGGACAGGAAGTAGTATATTCTTGTCAATTCTCTACAGATAACCTCCAGGATAAGCAAAGAGTCTGTGACCAGGTTAGGATAAGGTCAGCTACACAAAGGCAAAAAAAAAAAAAAATGCTCTTAAGATTTTTCTTTTAGCTTTGATTCTTTGTCAAAATTAGTGTGATTTGAAAAGACAATCAACCTATAAACATAAATACAACAATGAATTTTGCCCTTCATTCATAAATTACACAGAGGGAAGGAGCTAAAAAGAAAAAGGAAGAACTTGATAGAGAAGTAGGTAGAAGTCATGATAGCTAATTTATAAGAAAATTAATACAGTAAAATTCTTGGGGGAATTAATCCTATCATTAATCTAAGAAAGTATATTAGAAATGTGGTCGAGCTTTTATACATTTACCTCTAAGGGTACAATGAAGGGAGTTTTGTGCACTCCTGATGAATATACCTTTAGGAAAACAATTTGCCTATGTCACAGGCTTTGAAGTTTTTCACTCTGATTTAATTTTGCCAATCAGAAAATACATGCAAAGGAAAAATGTGCACATTTCTTTGCCACATTTGGAATATTTTAAGACTATAAAAATCTATACAGATAATATCATGTAGATGGTTAAATATATCCAATTCTATTTTGCAAGCACTTTGCAGGGAGTTTTTGACATGGTGTATTAATCTTATTTGTTTGAGAGAAACTAAGTTTCATCCAGAACACACAAAACCTGTGGTATAACCATGAGAATTTGTGTGTCTTATATACTTTTATGCATATTAGCATTCAGTCCTCTTCAGGGCCCTATGATGTACTGCTCTTATCTTGCTCTTTTGCTGATGAATCAACTGAGGTGACTGACACATCAGTCAAATGCATTGTTCAATTACACAGAGAAGTCAATAGTGGAATTGGAATTTAAACCCTGGCAAATCCTGCAAGACTCAACCCCTCCTCTGTGACTTTCCTCTGGGGAATTCTGGAAGTTCGACTGAACTTGGGGACTGCCAGGCACTGGCCAGCAGAGAGGAGCTGGAGTTTCTTGCTGTATATTCCTCTGCTCATAATTTCCCCTTTTCTTCCCTTTCTCTCTCTGCATTGTCCCATTGGGGGACAGTCCTCTTCACCTCGTCAGCAAGAGTTACTACAAAGTACCAGGAATTTTGCAGTCATAAAGGTGGCTTGTAAGTAAATTAATTTCCATCTCACAGTCCTGGAGGCTGCAAGTCTGAGTTCAGGGTGCCAAGGTGCAGTGCTCAGGGTCTGGTGAGGATCCCCTCCTGAACTGCAGATGTCATCTTCTTACATGGCGGAGCAGAAGGTAGCTCACTAATTCCATTCATGAGAGCTCTGCTTTCATGACCTGATCGCCTAGTGAAGGCACCGCATCCAAGTGGAGATTAAACTTCAACAGATATTTCGGAAGGGTAAGCACTTAGTTCATAGCACTGCTGGTTTCTGTTTGTTTTGTTTTGTTTTGGTCTGGGATTCATTTTAGATTTTGAACTAGAAAAAGAATTTACAAGACAACTACCATCAGCCTCCATTTGCAGAGTGAAATAACTACAGGTAAAAAAAAAAAATTTCCAGAGTGAAAGCATCATGCGTTGTTCATTCTCTTCTGTATTCCTCTGTGAAGAAGGTGCCGTAACCTCTACCACAGCACAGTGTGGCAACCACAAAGTCCCTCCACCACCTGTGCTGCAAGTTTAAATTGCTCCTGCTTATTTGATTCCTTATGGAAACACTTGAAAGTCATTGTTCACTATGTGTGAAACTGTAAATTGGTCTCTTTCCAATTAGACATATTTCCGAAGTCTCTGTCCTGTGCAGATCAGCCTTCTACACAACCTTCTGTGTCATCTCTGGTAGGTTTTTCTCAGCATTTTACTTCTCCTACCTTTCCACCTGTGTCTGCAGCCATCAGAGCTCCCAGCCATCTCTACTGCTGTCATCTCCTTGTCTGATTTCCCCCTCTGCTCTGTGGACAACTTGAACTCAGGACTCAAAGCTTTCACCATTTAGTTGTTTACTTCTGAATTCTTAGCTCAAGTAGATATTTTTGGAATGAATGAGTAGTTAAACATATGAAAGTAAATAATTTTAAAAGAAAGAGAAGTCTTTTCCTTGTTCTTTAGGGATTTGCTATATGCCTTACCACACTGTTGACGGTAATCACAGGTAAACTGACAAGAAAGTGTCTGGAAAATACTGCTGACAAGATTGGCTACATTTGCAAATGCGCCTTCCTATTTGACTGTCAGTTCCACACCGTCTTGATGGTGGGGGGCAGCTCTGTGTGATGACATCTAGCCGTAGCAGGAGCCTATTTTGACCTTCTGCTCTGAGATGAAAAAGGCTGATTATGGCCTAATGAATTTGTAATGCTACACAGGACAATCAGTTGCTGAGTGACAAAAGTAATTCACATTCTTTTCATAAAGCCCAATTCCATTCATTGCCAGGCATTATTACAGAACAATAGTGATTACAAATATCCTCAGGGAGGAAAAATCTGTAAAGCAGGACTGTGCTTATTTCAATATTATTTATCCAGGTATTTATTATAATAAGATAATGATCTTACTGTGAATTAGCTATTGAGTGAGATGTTCTGGTTGTTTGTAAAGTTTAATTCTATAGCAAAAAATAATCTCAGAATGTAGTCAGTGTAACAGCTAATGAATAAATATGAAGCTTATTTTCAAGCCATTTACACATTAGGAAATTTAGGTTTTTGCCTTCATTATTTTATCACATTCAATATAGAATTACAGACAGGCTTTGTCTTGATAAGTGAAATAATTTGTATGCATCAATCAGAGGGGAAAAACAAGTTGAACATTTCTCATATATTAATACCGATGTGAAGTTTGAATTTTAGCTTGAAAGGACAAAGAAGTATTTCTTTATTACAATTAGTGTATATCTCATCGCTTGAATAGTTATGTGTGCTTAATCAAATATTGTTTATTAAGCAACAATATTTACTTACCACTGTGCTAAATGTTGAAGTATATTTTGTATTAGGAATTTAAAATAATGGCAGATCAAAGGCATTCCTTTCTCATTGATAGGTGATCATGTGTATGTAGGGATATATGTACATGTATACATATACACAAGCACACCAGATAAGTAGAAATGTCTCAATTGGTGTTTTTATTTTAATTTGCAAGTTTCTTGACTTTAAAATGTATATTGGGGAAAATAACATGGCACAGTGGATTTGGAGTCCTTGATTGAATACCCGTTTTATCATTTGCAAACTTTGTGATGTTAGGCATGTTACAGAGATTCTCTAGCCCAGTGGGTCTCAAATTGTTGCAAATGAGGGAGCTTTTAAAAGCTCCAATGCCCAAACATTAGATTTTTAAAAACTTATGTTTCAAGGTGATTTCAAGGAGCATCCAAGATTGGCAAGGATTAATCTAGTTCACTATTTCTAAAACTTCAAGGTGGCTACTAATTGCCTTGTTAGTCAAGAAAAGTGCAGATTTTTATTCAGAAGGTCTGATATGGGGTCTGAGTTTCTGCATTTCTAACAGGTCCCAAGAAATGTTAATGCCACCAGTCCGTGACCCACATTTTAAGTAGTAAGTTTTTAGCCTACAGTTTGTCTTTTTTTAAAATGAACATGCCTCTTGGAGTGTTGATGTACAGATTAGTTGTCAGGTATCATGCCAATCACATTGCAGATATACCTTACAATAGTTAAGGTTTATAATTAAAATTTCAACTCAACTTCCCCCAAGCTGTTCACATAATTAGGGAGATTCATTTCCTCTAGAGACAAGTACATCTGATTTTCAGAAATATGTTAAATCCCCTTATTTCCCTCTTACTTATACGAAGGCTACCCATCATTCCAGCCTCTGAACCTGTGCAGCCATTTCAGCCCACAACTTTCTGAGCTCACGTCTTCTTCCAGCTCCATGGTTCTGACTTTTGCCTTGCATATTAGAATTACTCAGGAAAATGTGGGGGCATATCCATCAGGACCAACCCCAAAGAGAATAATCAGTATCATATGGGACTCTGCATCATTATATTTTAGAAGGTTTCCCTGTGATTCCAATGTGCAACCATGGTTAGGCACTATTACTACATTCCATTCACTAAGTCTTTTATTCAGTTATCATGAACTGAGCTTCTACTCTGTGCCTGCATCATGAGGGATTGTGGAACTGATAGGAAAAGGAAGAGAAATAGCAACCATGTATCAAGATCTTGTACTAATCACTTTATTATTTTTGCACTGAATCAGTGAAACAGATGTCATTATTTTGGCTTTGTACCAGATGAGGAAAAGAGACTCAGAACAATCATGAACCTGCTCAAGGCTCAGAGTTATAAGTGGCAGTTCAGACCCCAAGCTCTTCACCACATGATAACCCTGCTCTCTTGAAAGATAAAGTAGAGGGAGTGATATGACTGAGAAAATACAATATTTCCAACTGCTATGTAGTTTAACTCTGGGAATATATACTTCACAATTTTCCATCTGGATTTTTCCCCTTAGGTTAATGACTATTTTGTTTATCTGCTGAAGTACATTGTAAAATCTTTAAGGTTAAAAACATTTTTTTTTTGCCAAGACTCCACCCCATTTATTAAAATTTAGCAAACTGAAGAAGCATAAATAATCTTAAATTTTAATTGGTGTACATTGGGCATTAGAAAACTCAGAGATAAATACCCCACCCCCTCAACACAACAGGGTCCCCATGAAAAGAAAAGTCAGGAGATTACTAGGAAACATCTTGTGGAGAAGGGAAATCTGACCCGGGCCAGATGTGGCAGAACCATGGCTATTCAACAGAGACCTTTTTGGCAAGTAGGAACTGAATCTGGCCAATTGTCCAGACAGAGAATACTCATAAATGATGAGAGACTTTCTCACCAGAGGAAAACCAAAACACCAGAGTGAGGGAACTCAGGCAAGATGTGGCCATCCTTGTGAGCTGATTATTTCTTTACAACAATTTTTATAATTACATGAAATGTTCACTCTAGAACCTAGCACAAGACTAAATACAAAATGAGTTTTTTCATTCTCTCTTCTCTCTGCACCCCTCTCTATTTATATACAGACATATATGCATACACATATTTATGTTCAAGCTGTTCTTGAGATCTCAAGTGTACAAAAATTGTACTACCACCTAGACCAAAACTATTTATCTCTTTAACTTTATAATTTTTCTTCTGTGATCTATATCTTCATTCTTATTAATTTATTCTACATCTTCATTCTTATTAATTCATCCCCATAAAAAGTTAATCTCTGGTGTTTACTATAAGTTCGTTTGTTTTAATTTCCACATTTCCAGGTATGGCTATACTTAACATATATTATTGGTCTGTTTGTTTTGTCTTTATATAAATTATATTTTACTTAAAATTTAACAGTACTCTTTTTAGGTCTATCCAGATCACCAATTTAAATATAATTCATTGATTTTAATTTATTACATTTTATTCTTCCATATGTATCTATGTATATTAACTATTTTTCTTTTTAAAGTGAATATCTAAGTTATTTCTATCCAGTGTTTTCATTCACACACAGTAAAAATGCTGACGGATATCATTATGACATATGCAAAATTTTACTGAGATACATAATGTATAGAGGGGTTATGGGTGTAATAATAATTTTTAAATAGTTTCATCTTCAAATAAGAGATAGTAGTATACTGTCCCACTAAAAATTCAAATTAGTCATGTTTTCTCTTTCATTTTATTGTATATTTTAAATTTGCCAATCTAATTAGTATAAACTATAATATCACTATATTAATGACTATTTTTCATATTATTAGAAAGCATGGACATCTTAGTATTTTAACCATTTGAATTTCCTTTTGAGTAGAAAGTCTATTTATATACAATGTTAATTTTTCTGAGTTCATTGTATTTTTTAATGAATTATAGAAGTTCTTTTAATTTACTACCTTTAGAATTAAAATATTGTTCTCCAGTGTGTTATTAATCAACTATCTTTGCCTGTAGTGTTATTTTCTGATGAAACCTAACTGGTGGATATGGAATTCTAGGTTAACAGTATTTTATCTTTGTTTTCTAGTCTCTATTGTTAAAGTTCATTGTCAGAGCAATCGTTCATTTGCATGTAATCTATTTTTGTCTTTGGTTGCTGTTAAAATATCCTTTGTTTTGTGTTTATTTGGTAAACTCACTGAAATACTTTTGATATATATTCTTTTCACCTTATTCTCCTCCAGCTGTTTTGTGCTTCTTAATCTGGAAATTTATGACCTCATGAATTCTAGAAAAAATATATCCAGGAACACATGACTTCACCAAAATATCTCTGTACCTCCACTTTTGAACTCCTTTTAGACATATGTTGGATCTTCTCATTGTAATTTTCTTAACTTTTCATTTAAAAACTTTTTTCATGTGCTCTCTTTGTGATGGTTATGAATTACTCAATTAGCTGTTTCCAGTTCACAATATGACTTGCAATAGACTCTAATTCAAAATGTAATACACCCAGCATTTTTTTTTCATTTCAGTTTTTATACTTTAAAAAAACTAGTAGTTTCATTTGATTCTTTTCAATTTTTTTCCTTATTGAAGTTTCTGCTTTCTTTTTTTGACTTTTATTAAGGCATTTTATGTCTCTATTTGTAAACATACATTGTCTTAGTTTGTTTTATTTTATCAATTTTAAAATACTTTGTTTTTCTGCACCTAGTGATTATGCCTCCTGAATTTTCACATATAGTGGGGACATTTGATGGGTATTTTGTAATATTATAAAATGAACTTATTTTACTAAGACTTTGTGATGGTGACCACTCCCATATAGCAATGTTTGCAATAGTGGTAGTAGTGATATCACTAGAATTGACATAAATTTATGCTAATTTGTGGTTATAAGGCCATATAGGCATGATACATTGAAACTCAGTGGGCACAAGCCTGACATTTCAGCCAAGTATGCATTTTCTTCTCTTAAAACTCCTGCTGTAATACAGTTTTCTCTTGGGCATTCTACAGCAGTGGGAACATTTTTTTTATTCTTTCTTTTATATGGGGGTGAAGCACCACTGGGATTGCGGCTTTGTGCAGGGTCTTGACACTGCCTCCAGCAGAACCAACCCTTTTCCATTTCTGTGTAAGTTTTAAATAATGAATATGTTTCCTCCCCAATTCTAAAACCTCCACACTAGTCAGGAATGGCTGCAACTTTAGTATATATAATTAATTCTCCAGTCCTTAGAAATTGCTTATTTTTTTTTTTTTGATGTCAGTTATTCACTTTAAAATGGAAATATTTTATGTGGTGTTTCTATGCATTTGATGCATTTTTCACAGGTTTTCAAGGTTTCTTTTTTAGTCAATGTACCAAATATACAGATACTTTATAGGTGGTTGGTATTAGGGTTTTGATGGCACAGTTTCCTGAGAGGTGGGGTAGGGTTGGTAGTTCTCTAGAATTCTAGTTTATGCCTGTCCTACCTACACCTGGTTTTGTTCAGTAGCCCCAACAAGAGAGCCGAGTTGCCTTAATTTTACTCTTTTATAGCAACCTTTTTCTCCTTTTCCACCTTGTGTTACTTACTATGCAGAAGATAATGGGGGGAAGTGATAGAACATGGCTAGAAAGCCCTTTCTTGGGCTAAATTCATACAAGTCACCTAATAGTATACTCTTCTTTGTCATGTTTCTTTTTCTTACATAGATCAAGCCATCTTACATCTGCTATGAATTTTTCATAATTCTATCAATGTCCTTCTGTCCTATAGTACTTTTTACCTTTGGAGATGGAAAACAGTCAGTAATCCAGCTGGTTCTTATCTAGAATATCTCTTAAATATTAGTTGGTCATTCAGTCCGCAGAAGATAAGTTAGTGACTTTATCAGTAACTTTGAATTTTGAAAGAGTGTCTTAACTGAGATGCATTTAGGTGAAATGTGTTTTGATTGTAGAGTAGTCCTCATGCCCAAATTATTTGCAAAAGCACCAAGTAAGAAATTCACTCAACCAATTTTTATGGGGCAATGTTACTGTGGAAGACATTCATTTATTCATCTTTTAGTAAATATGTATTGAACACTGTATCCTGTGTCCAGCATAGGGAGATGATTTTATGTCCAACCTTTGTATTTATGAAACCATTCTTCTTCTTTACTGAAGAACTAAACGATCTCACATTTAGTAAAATTCTGTTTGAATGAAGTTTAAAACTTTTATTTTTAGTACCAAGTTGTCAGCCCACAGATTTTCTTATAGAGACATGTAAATATGAGCATAATATTATACATGCTAGTCACTGTACAAGTAACTGGGTATTTTAGTCAGCTATTTCACTGCTGTGATTAAAAGATCTAACCAGAACAATTGTAGAGGAGGTAAAGTTTATTTTAGGGCTTACAGTTTCAGAGGTCTTTGTCCATAGAGGGCCAGCTCCATTCCTCAGGGCTGGAGGTGAAGTTAAACATCATGGCAGGTAAAGGTGGTGGGGGAAAGTAATTAGGTAATTACATCATGATAATCAGGAAGCAGAGAGAGAGAGAGAGTCTCCACTCAACAGATTCAAATATATACCCAAAGTCATTCCCCAATTCCCACCTCTTCCAGTCATACCATTTTGGTTATCATCAGTTAATTGCTATTGGGATTAATTCACTGTTTGGATCAAGACTCTCACAACCCAATAATTTTTCTCTGAACCTTCTTGCCTTGTCTCACATGTGATCTTTAGGGTGACACCTCACATTCAAACCATAACACTGGGTTACAACAAATTGAAATGCACGGACACCTTTTCAAAAGGCAAGCAGTTTTCAAGGGTTCATGCTGCGACTCTTGGTTTTTTGAACATATGCACAGACTTGAATAATATTAAACACTTGTTCATTTACTCTTATAATGGTTATTTTGAGTAATGTCTGGTCCAAAGAGACCAGTGTCTATTTTGATTTGTCAGTTAACCATGCTTTGCTGAATACTGAATGTTTTTATTATCTCCTCTGTTAGGCTGCTCTGAAAACCTTGGCAGGCATTACTTTAGATTTCCAGCCCATTCTCATTCTTCTGGCTCTTTCCACTCAGTTTAAAAATGTGGGCGATTTTTCTTAGATCCATAATGATTGATGCCTAATTCTGTTAGAACTGTACTTTCCAATTCTGTTGTCACCAGTCATGTGGCTGCTGATCACTTAAAATGTGGCTCCTTCAAATTAGGATGACTTGTGATTATAAAAGACACATGGGACTTTGAACACTTAGACTATAAAATTTCTCTTAATCATGTTAATATTAATTGTATATTAAACTGATACTATTCTGGCTCTTTCAGTGTGGTATGCTGATTTTAAGTCCTTTGGGTATAAACTGAGGAGTGGGATAGCTGGGTCAAATTGTGATTCCATTCCAAGTTTTCTGAGCAATCTCCAAATGGGTTTCCATAATCATTGCACCAATTTGAAACTCACAATACCTAAACTATGGAACCAACCGAGGTGTCCTTCAGCAGATGCATGGATAAAGAAATTGTGGTATATATAAACAATGGCATTAAAGTAGCCTAAAAGAAGAATGAAATGACGACATTTGCCAGTAAATGGGTGGAGCTGGAGAATATAGTGCTAAGCAAAATAAGCCAATCCAAAAACAACAAAGGCCAAATGTTTTCTCTGATATGTGGATGCTAATTCACAATAAATGGGTGGGGACTACAGAAGAATAGAAATACTTTAGGTAGTGTGGGGTGAAAGGGAGGGGAGGGGACACAGGGAAGGAAGGATAGTAGAATGAATCAGACATCATTACTCTATGTACCTATATGACTACATGACGGGTGAGATTCTACAAATAAAATGATACTATTCTGGGTAGGGTATCTTGGACTCCATAGTGCATGTTGTTTCTCTTTACCTTTTTAAAAGTGACTTCATGAACATTGAAAATTATCTATGTGGCTCACACCATGTCTTTATCTTGCACATGATTTTGGACCTTAGTTTTAATTTTAAAAACAATTTTTAAATCCCCTAGTTTTGTAATTTTGAAAACAGGACCAAAGATGGGGCTTACGTTATCTAAGAACAAAGCCTGTGGTAATTTTAGAAATAAACTGGTGGCCAGAGGTTTGCCATCCGCTGCCTTCTCCTGTGATCTACATTGCCTTTAAGGTTAGCCCTTGTGGTCTTCAAAAGGAAGCATATTAATATAAAAACTGTTTCAGAGAGGTGAAACTCCATCTCCTGCACATTGATCATAAAAGACTTTATAAGGGAAAAGAGAAATGGAACCATAAATGTTTACTGCTTCCCGCCATTTTCTCTTTCCACTGGTTTCAGGAAATAGAACTACCCAATATAAAAACCTTTTTGGGTCCTATGGAAAAGCAAACTCCAAATACTAACAATTGTATAGTTATCATGCTGTGAAAATGGAAGGAACTACTTGAGCTTTATAGATAACCCCAAATCAGTTATACATTCAGGGTATCATATTATCCATTAGGTGGGTTAGATGAGAATGTTTTCTTTAATGATTCTACTTTGCATATTTATAATTTAGTTGAATTTCTGTATTCTTGACCCTTACCCATTCACCACTATGTATGTGGACTATGAAGTGCATTCAGTGCTCATGTACAGTTTCTGAAAAAAAAAGAAATATTATATGTCAACAATAAATGTGCATGATTTTGTTCATAATATGCTTGTTAAAATTATATGATATTAAATAAATACATTTAATACATCTTAAAACCAATATTGAGCTCAAAGACAAAAAGGAAGTAATTATTCAGAAATACCCTGGAAGGTTATTCAGAACATTTCAAAAGTATTGGGTGAGGAACAGTGCTTATCCAGTTAAGGAAACCCACCCCTGCCACAAGATATTGGTTTGCATCACAATACTTGATCCTGTTACATAAAGAAGAGTAAGTATTGGTACTCCAAGGTTGCCATGGCAGCCCTGTGCAGCCATCAAGGACACAGGCTATTTCCAGCTCTCTGTTCTGTCTTTCCTGGGTTATGGCCCTTATCCTCATGGTCCAAGATAGCAGATACAACTCTGGATATTGACACTGATATTCTCTTTAAAGAGATGCCCTTGCGATCTGCTAAAATAACTCCACATACATCTCATTAACCATAAATCAGTTACAAGGGTCTATTTCACTGCAGGAAGACTGGAAAATGTGTTTTTTGCTTATTTGTTTGATTTGCTTTAATTTGCTTTTTGCAAAGTAGCAAAAACCCTGCTGAATATTGATTTTTTTTTTAAATGTAAGAAAACAGATACTGACTTAGGCCACTGATAGTTATGCCATGATCCACAGTGTTGCTTCATCACTGTTTGTGCACACTCCTCCTCAAACCTTAAGATTTTATCTAGTCACTGTGTGCATACAAAGTCAAGAAAATCTGGGTTATGCACAGTCCTTTCTTACAGGTGTAGATGTGCTTTGGGGGAGGTCTGAAGACCTGTAGACTGAGAATGCCAGTTTTTGGATTCTAACATATCTAATGTTTAAAAAAAAAAAAAAGCAAGAAGGAAGAGAACTAAAAGTCTCTTTCCAGAAAAGGAGAATATGAAACACAGGGTTAGTCATGGATTAATCACAGTTATCAGGTTGACTAGGTAAAAATGATGAAATGTCCTTTTCCTGGATCTGTTCTTCAGTGTCCATGAATCCCACATTTGGGGGCAGAAATGAAAAAATAAAAAACAAAAAACAAAGAAACAGTTTTATTGAGTGTCTATTCTTTTGGTGCAAGACTGATAAACTGTTTTTAGCATTAACAAGCTTAGACTTGGTATCATTTTGGTAGCACAATTCCCCAAAACTTGTTTATTTGTTACAGTCTATCGCATATACAAGTAACCCATACTTGCATAAGGATATTACAATCATATATCCATAATCAAAGATTTTGTACAAGGTATACTGAGCCCTAATGACCAGGGTAATCAGAGTTTGCAAATTATATGACACTAGTGTAAAATTGTCTGAATGCAACCTGAAGGAATGACTAAGAAGAGGTACAATAGCCATCTTATGGTGCTGATAAATATTATGTGTCACAGGAGGGATTTATCTTGTAAAGTAGTATCTAATAGGAATAAATTATAGGGAGGTAAGTATTGATGGTCCTTCACAGAAATGAAACAAAACAAAACAAACATCATTTCCAATAACTGTAGCTGCCTCAAATCTGGAAATCTGCCTGGTGATAGTTCCTTGCTAGTTCTCAAAACTGTTAGGGAGGGAATTCCTACAATGTGTGAGGTTAAATTAGGTAATCTCCAGGGTTCCATCTAACCCAGCTTTCTATGTTGCTATGATTCTATGAAACTATAGACAGGACTGGACAAGTATTGATTCAGAAGAACCCAGAGAGGCATGAAGCAACTGCAGAAACATATCAAACTGTCTTGCAAGCTGCCAGAAAAGATTTACGTTGCTCCCTTAAGAGCAGCCAAAAAGTTAAGATTGTTCTATCTCCATCTTCTTGTTGGCCTTTTGATCTGCTTGAATTCCTGACACAAGATTTGGGGAGTTATCATTAAACTAAAGGTCTTTATAAGTCACATGTTGTCCTTTAGAAAATGTGTTTTGTTCTTTTGAAAATGTGTTTTTTCTTTGAAAATAAATAGTGACTCTTGAGATTTATGTTGGTGAGAGGTGAATTGAATTTTAGCTATTTCTAAATCTATGTTACTATACTTAAAGATTTTCTGTTGCATTTAATTGTTCATGTAAACAAGGTGAAAGTTATGAATGTGACTTTTCTTCAAATTCGGAGATTCAAACTCCATCCTTAGTAAGATCATCCCTGCTAAAACAAATTTCATGTAAGAAAAAAAAATAATTCTGATCTTTCAGCAAGATATGTGTGTATTCAAAAACCGTGTGACTGCATCCAAGGAGTTGGTGGGGCATTGTACCGTTTCTTATATAATTATTGAGTTTTTATACACCTATCATGTAAGATACTGAACTTGGCATGGAAGGTAAGATGGTGAATTAGTCAGGCCCAGCTGTCTTTGAGGCTGCTGTAGTTCAGCAGTTGGCCAGTAATGTGAGATAAACTGTGAAGATTCTGCGATAGGACAAGATGTCGATACTAGAGAGATCAGAGAAAGGGAGCCAAATGTAGATTTACCACATAAGAAAGGAATGCTAGGTTGAGACCTGCATTGAGGGTTGGAAGAAAGAAGAGTGAGTAAACTCAGCCTTACTGGTTTCCCAGACCCATCGCAATTACTGTCATAATTCAATAGCTGTGACCAGGGCAGATCCGATTTTTCTGGAATCTGAAGATTACAAAAATTTAGAGGATTTTTTTAAGGAAAAAAAAATGAGAAAAAATCACACATACAAAAGTGGGCACAACAAAGAACATTTATTTCAAATGAGAAAGGTAAATGTGGTATATCAAGTAGAATACTATTCAGCCTCAAAAAAAGAAAAGACAAAAAAATTTGTCCTTTCTGCCCCTTATGACAACATGATTGAATGTGGAGAACTTTATTTTAAGTGAAGTAAGCCAAACCCAGAAAGAAAGATACTGCATGATCTCATTTACACTTGGAATCTGAAAAGTTTACTCACTATGTAGAGGGTAGAGTGGTGGTTACCAGGGACTGATCAGAAAAAAAAAGGAATTATGCTCCATTTATGCATGATTTATCAAAATATATAAGTGCATTCTATTGTCATATACAACTAAATTATAACAAATAAAAAAATTTTTAAAAGATGCAAAATTTAATTTAATAGGAGAAATAAGTTCAAGAGGTCTACTGAGCAACATAGTATCTATAATTAATAATGATAATTTACATTTTTTAAAATTGCTCAGAAAATAGATTTCAAATTGTCTGACCAAAAAACAAGTTAAAACTATGTGTGATAATGCCTTTGTTAATTAGCTCAATTTACCCACCCCACAATGAATACATCTTTCATAATAACATGTTGTATGCAATAAACATACAATTTTTGTCAATTTAAAAAGGAGCAATTCTCTATTTATATATGATTTATGTATCAAAATGTCTAAATGCATTCTACTGTCATGTTTAACTAATTAGAACAAATTAAAATTTTTTTAAAATGTACATTAGTTACAAAATGAAACTATACTAATTAAACCATTTTTAACAAAAAAGAAAGAAGCAATTCAATTTGAAGAGGAAATTGTATGAAAAAAATAGGTGCAAAAATCACATTTATTTCACATGAGAACTACAATCCATCACAATTTTTCCATAATTCATCACAAGAGAATTGTGGAATTTGAGAGATTCAGATTCTTTTCTTCTCTATTTTTCTTAGGACATTTTCTAGAAACACTTCTATGGATATGGTTCTGTTGCAACCTTACTCTCCCAATTCACCTTGAACTCTAGGTCACTTCCAGCCCTAGAAGGGTCCTATGCAAATGAGGGACTTTGAAACTTAAGTTTCATTAAATGTACAATAAACCACCTTGCCAGTGAAACCAATTGAAAAGTCATACATAGAAGAAGTTCTGCTGTGTTCATGCTGTGACTTTGGGGAATTTTCTGAGACTTCTGAGTAGAATCATACTATAATAATCCAGGTAAACCAGGGTCTGAAGGTTCTAATTTTGAAATATTTGAATTTTAATTCAGGTTCTGTCAGCTATTAGCTGTGCAGCTGCGGCACATGACAAAGCCTTTGAGACTTTTTCATCTATGAAATGATGATAAAAATGATAGCCGCCATTTAGAGTAAAATCTTCATCACAAAGCCTGCAGCAAAATAAGTTGTATTTATGTAGGTATTATTTTTTTCTTCCTCATAATCATCATTATAACTATCTTTTTAAATACTATTGACACTGAATCCAAGTAAACCATCATTATTTGCAAATATTAGAAGTAAAAATATGCACAGAATTTATAAACTAGCACAGTAATTGTACCAAAAATTCACATAGCTCTTTACCTTACAGAACATCTCCATATTTACTGTCACACCTGATCTCATAGGATTGTTACCAACAGAATTTCTGCTCATCTTGGATTCCTCTGGTTATTTGTCATAAACATCCATTGTGGGTGAAACTGCAGCAATTACATGTTGGCAAACTACCTGCTAAATATTTTGAATGTTTTCTTCTTCAGAACAAAATAATAGATTTCATTGTTATACTTCCCTTTAAAAAAAAAAAAAAGGAACTACACATGATAGCATATACTTGACATCCCACTGACTTGGGAGGCTAAGGAAGGAGGAACACAAGTTGAAGGTCAACTTCAGTTTCTTAATAAAAACTTTAGCAACTTAACAAAACTCTATTTCAAAACAACACGTAAAAATTGACTGTATCTCTGTGATAAAGGGCCCACTGGATTCAATCTCCAATATCAAAGGAGAGAGAGAGAGGGAGAGAGGCGAAAAATTGAAATTGAGGAAAACTACTTGACATAAAGGGAGAAAGGGAGGTCCGTCGCATTAATTGAAAATGAGCTCTTCAACTCTAATCCCAACCTTCCTTCCATGATATCAAAATTTGGTAGCTCTTTTGACATTTTGTCACTCGAAATTAATGATGAAAGTTGAATTAAAAAAATATGACTAATTTCATAAATATCTTAACAGGTGATAATTATAGTATATTTCCTTCCCTTCCAGGAGAGGAATCACCAATAGGATCCGAGCCATTTCTAAAATTAAGAACAAGCAGAAGTATTGCACTCAATAGAACATGAGAGGGGGATGTTCTGGAATAGTGCCTTAGGATAGCCTAGATGATGGCAGGTGTTTGAGGTAGGAAAGAATGAAAAGAACAATCAGCTGTTACTCAAAATTATGATCCTTAAGTGTATAATTAAGGCACTGATTCCATTAACAGCACTAGTATCTTGATGTCCAGCAGTAATTCCTTTCCTTGCAACCTTTTATCCACCACCATCAGATCTCAGACCACACCTGAGGAGTTCATGAGTTTCATTTAGAACTGCTTCAATCATGGAAGTGAGGAAAGAGTTGAAGGTCCTGGCAGAGTCTAGCACCCTTCGTACCTACTCATGTCCTTTACATAGTGGACTTTTGCTTAAACCTTCCTTGGCAATGTCGCTATTTGTCTTGAAATAAGTGTGCCAAGTTCCATATAAATCATAAAGGAGTAACATCTAGCTGGAAAAGCAGTCATGCTCATTTCTAACTGAATTTAGGTAAGTTACTACACTTTGCTGAAATTCAACAAAATTGTTGGTTTTTTTCCCCCTAAACCAACAAAAAATGAATAACTACTCCTAGTGCTGATAAACTGATAAAGTCATGTATGTTTTGCTACCTTTTAATATGTTGAATAAGACAACAATATTAGGTGTTAATATTATAAATTTCAATAGTGTTATGATTGATAGTCAACTGTTAAACCTGACTTTTTTACAGCATAAATATTCTTGGAAAAAAAATATAGTTACCTCTAACGGTTTTATTTTTCCCCCAAACTCTTGCCTAAATTTCAGTTGCGTATGTAAAGATTATGTGAGAGGGAATATAGGTTCACTCATAATAAATTGTTTGCATGAAGCGACAGATGACATCTCCCCCTCAGAGTGTTAAGTGACATAGCCCAATCAGAATTTTAAATGTGAGATCTCAATCTCAGGTCAGCAGAAGAGATCTGAGAGCAACCAGCAAGGCTGGATCTTGCTTATCAGGAAGCACCTGAATGCTGCTTAGAGGTCAATCTTTGCAGCTAGAACACATTTACAATTGAATTTGGGAAGTGGGGGGGAGCATTGAGAGAAGAGGGGTGATGCTGGAAAGAAAGTAGAAAAAGGAATAAAAGCAGGGACAGCAACCCTTTCATTTGAGACATTAGCTAAGGGTTCCCAAACCCAGGTCTATTGATGTGAAATCTAAAGGTAGGAAAAAATAAGTCTGAGAATTCTTTGACTTTGAAGATAAGACTGCAAGATATTTACTTCCCGTCTTTCAACTTTTTTTGTTGTTTTGTTGTTATAATAAAAGGAAAGCTCTTCACTGAGTTTCTAGCTAGCTGCTTTCTGAACACCCTGAAACTCATTCAATTCCAATATTGGTTAACATGTTTTATATGTTCTGTATAGATATGGTAATTATGAGGAAGAGAGAAGGGGGGTCTATTAATTAATCGTTCATTCATTCATTTATTTTTTACAGAGATAAGTTGACTTAACTCTGCCTAGAAAGTGATTTGACCTGATTTGAAAAGGGGCCATCTCAGAATGAAAAAATCTGTTCAGGATTTATATTTGCCTGTAAAAACACAACCACCATAGGGTCTGGGACAGGACTACACAGGTTAGCACATCAAACCAAGGATCAAAACTCAGGTGCATGGCCTTCTGAGTTACCATTGATGCTCTGTCCATCCCTGTTATCCCTTTCCCTTGAAGACAAAAACCAAAAATCAATTCATCTAGCCACATCATTTCTAGTGCTTTTCTCCACAGTACCTTGGCTTTGGGACAAAAATAAATTAGAAGTGAATGGAGGGAAAAAATACCACTAGCTATTCCTTTGGGCCATCATTTTTTAAATATGAATAAGATCGAACCATAATTTATAGCTGAGAGTTCCCCAAGGTTTACTTTCTCCTCTTTCTAACCTATGTTTTCCTCTCTCATTATAGATTAATGATGGCACACAACAGAGTTTTACTCAGGTATTGGTACAAAAAATAGTCAGCAGAAAATATGAGGGTTTTGTCCACCAGCAGTTGGGATGAGAGAAAAATGTCTGGCTTTAGAGACAAGGAAAAAGTATATTAAAATATGCTCTCCCATGCCTTCATCTATGCTGTTGGTGGAAACTTCATTTAAAATGTCTGTTTTCATTTGTGCGTGCATGTGCGTCTGTGTGTGTGTGTGTAAGACAGAGATTGAGAGAGAGAGAGAGAGAGAGAGAGAGAGGGAGAGAGAGAGAAATTGATTGGTTTGGAAGATTGTCAAAAATAAACATTTATTAAGCACAATTGTTTTCTTCTCTCAAAAATTGGTCTTTGAAGCCACAATGAATATCCATGTTATTTATTTTACAAGAAAACGGGAAGAATTAAGCAGTCAGCTTTAGGTGCCAGATATCATTTATAAACATATTTATAATTATAAATGATCTTACACATTTGACCAGTGTCATCAGAATCACCTGGGAATCTTTCAAAAATTAGTATATCTCATCCTAGTCTCTCAAAATTCTCATTCATCAATTCACTCAGGTTTAGACCAGTGTATTAAAATATACACCAAAACCCTTGGGTTATTGCGATGCACTCTCAGAATTTAGAACCACTAATAATCCAAACCTTTCAAAGATAGGGGAATGTTTTTGAATTAACCATATTTGTTAGTGAACAAAATGTACATTTATTATCTTACGTTCCCATGGACCAGGAGTCCACAAGTTATAGTCAAGGGATGGGCAAGGTCGCCTTCCCTCTAAAATAAGGTGACTACTTCAAAGTTCTGATGTTGTTAGTATAATGGAGTCCCTTGTAGTTACCAGACTGAAGTCCTGTTTTTAACTGACTGTCAGGAGTGTCACTGGGCTCCTACAGGCTGCTGCAATTCCTTGCCAGGAGGGCCCTCCCCTGAGCTTTCTTACAGACCCATTACAGATCCCCTCATAGACCCTCTCACAATATGGCAGCTTACCTCTTCAAGCCCAGCAGGGATGCTCTTCCTACAGTCTGTCAAGGTAAAGTCATTTATAAAGTAACACAGTCACTCAGTGACTGTTCCATCTCCTTCACCATATCTTCTTAGCTGGAAGCAAGTCACAGATTTTGCCTACCCTCAAGGGAAATAGATTATTAAGGATTCCCCACATGAGGTGGTCATCTCAGCATTTGTCCATCACAAGGTCAATTGACCAGTTAAGTTTATAAGCTTATTAATGCAACACAGATTTTTCTCAGTGGTCTTTCAAAATAGAAAATAGGGGTTGAGGGTGTAGCTCAGTAGCAGAACATATTCCTAGCATGTTCAAGACCCTTGGTTTAATCCTGAGTAATGCTAAAAAAAAAACAGGAAAACAAGAATATGTTTATATGTACTCATATACTTTATATACTTAACTCACATATATACACATTTCTGACATATCTACATTACTAAATACATTTCATACATAGATACATGCACACACAAAATTCAGATTTAAGTGCTAATATAGTGAGCATGTACTTCTGTTTTTATTAGGCTCTTTATAGAAAGTGAAAACACCAATTTTATGGCTTATTCATTTTCTTCTTATCATGCAAGTTATTTGTAACTAGCATAAAAATGTTAAATAATTAATTTACAGAGAGCCTCTGGCCCTAACATATGTTGGTGGTTTGGAAAATACTAATTTCTGTTAAAGTCAGATTTTTGTGATGAGGGCAATCACATTTTGAATAGTCTACATTTGCGACTAGAATCATTCATGTGGCAAATATTTTGTCCTAAAGGAAAGTTAAATATTTTTCCTATACTGTATGGGAAAAATCATTGATGGAAATTTGAATTAAAGGTATTTCCTCTTTCCTAGACTTTTTATCTCTACTTAAATATTATCAAAGTTATCACCCACAAATATTTTGAGAAAACTTGGGAGGAAGGTGGTTATTTTAACTTATCCTTGGCTAGGTTAGTATATATAACTCTGATTAGTTGATTTGCCATCTGTTTTTAAATCTCTGAAGTCTTCTCATTTTGCTGTTGGGAAATATTTGCAATGTATTTTTTCCTTAACTCAAGGTTATTCTATCTCAATACCCTAGTAGCAAACATATGCAAATATTGATTATATTTGGGAAAGTGCCAATTCTTCTACTGCAATATTAGTGTATTTAAGTACAGACACTGGGCTAGGCTCACTGGAGCACACCTGTAATTGCAGTGACTCAGGAGACTGAGACCAGGAGTATTGCAAGTTCAAAGCCAGCCTCAGCAACTTAGAGACCCTCTCTCAAAATAAATAAATAAAAAGGACTGGGGATGTAGCTCAGTGATAAAATGTTCCTGGCTTATATTATATATGTTATATATATAATATACATAATAAGTACAGACAGTAACAGTGCTCCTTTTACTCCAAGAAAGATCCATAAAGCTACCCCACCTAACAATTTCTGAGACATTGAAAACTTGTAGATACCTGTGTACCCACCATTTGGGTATGGCAAATAATACCATGTTGTTCTATTTATTATGTAAATATAAATGTAAATATAAATATAAATAATAAATGCAATTTTGTAGCTACAAGTCATACCACATCTCCCCAATCATGACCTCTCCCTACCAGGCAAGACAACCAGGATAGAAGTATCTGTTGTTTGAAAGTCTATGTTTATCTTCCCTGTGTATATTTTTTATGACTTCACTCTACATAAATGCACCTAAAAAGATATATAGGGTTGTTTTATGTGCTTTTCTGCTTGCATATATGTATATTGTATGGGGGTTTGAACTCAGGGGCACTTAACCACTGAGTCACATCCCCACTCCTTTTTATTTTTATTTTGAGACAGGGTTTGGTTAAGTTGCTTAAGGCCTCCCTAATTGCTGAGGCTGGTTTCAAACTCAAGATTCTCCTGACTCAGCCTCCCAAATTGCTAGGATTACAGGTCTGCACCATTTCCCAGGGCTGGATATACTTTTTGTGTGTGTGTGTGTGGTTTAATTGTAAAATTTTACTTGGTGATCCACAGGATCTAGTTCTTTTGTTTTGTTCAGTATTAGTGTACCATCATTTAACTGTACCACAGATTAATCAACCTTTCATAAATTGATGGACATTTGTTTACCATTATTCACAAGTGTGAAAAAAAAAAGTGAGCACTCTGTAAATGTCTCCATGTGTTTCTACTAGAGAGTTTCTCTAGGGACCCTGTTCTTAAACTTTTAGACTATATTTGTGAAAGAAATACATTCTACCTTGGACTCAGGAGTGAAACACAGGTAAACACATGTGCATTTGGAAAAATGTTTACCTTTACTACATTTATCCAACCAAAACAAACATATTCACCATTGCTGCATTCATATACCTAGCACACAGAAACATGCATATATAGAAATGTATTTGTGTGTCAATGAAATTTTCTTAGTATTTCATATTCTCATATGTTATATCTGATTCCATTTACCATAGGTAAAAATTATAGGTTAAGAAAAAAACAAGATGCACAAGTGGTATGGAGTGAGGCTAGGAACGCAGGCTCTGGAGCCTGACTTTGGAGTTCATAGTGTAACTCAGGCCCATGCCATCTTTGAGACCTCAGACAAATCACGTAGACTCTAAGTCTCCTGTCTGCCTCACCAGGTGGTGATGACCATTGAGTGGACTGGTACATGAAAAGAGCAGAGGTCCATGACACTGGATTCAAGAAATGTCAAATATCAGATGACATTAGTGGGTTCCAATATTTCTTACTCTTTGCAGATTATGGGCATAATCCTAAGAGGTTCATTTTATTTTTGTTTTACTTTGTTTTAAAAGAGAAAGAGAGCAGAGGATAGGGAGGGTTTGGGGGGGCAGGAAGGAAGGGAAAGGGAAAATTCTGGGGAATGATGATGAACAAATTATATTATTATATTATGTGCATATATGAATATGTAAAAACAAATCCCCATATATACATATATATATGAAATAAGCAGAATATAAAGGGTTCACCATGGTCTCAGGCATCCACTGAGGATTTTGGAATTCATTCTCCACAGATAAAGATGGACTCCTTTTTGGAGTGGCAGTATTTCCTTAGGTGTACTTCCCATTCCAACTCTAATAATATAAAAGACAATGAACTGAGGGTTATAGGTGATTCTCAGTCTGATAGCATGTTTCCTTTACTATAATTGTTGAAACCATTAAATACAACATTTTTCTAGGAGTGAAAAAAAAAGAAAGGTGTCATGAAACTGTGAAATCCTCAATTTCTTAAAAATATTTTGTTGTGTTTTGGTTCTTATAAAGTGCATTTATTTATTTTTAATTTAAAGCTATTTTAGCTGACTTATAAAACAAAAATGGACACATTAATGATAGTACCATTTAATGTTCAATGTGTGTGTATTTGCTTAATGTTCAAATCAGTTTAAACATGTCTATCTTCTTAAACATTTATAATTTCTTTATGAGGAAAACTTTCAATATCATTTCTATCTTTTTGAAATGCTCAGTACATTACTGTCATCTGTGGTTACCATACTATGTAATAGTACACCAGAGCTTCTTGCTTCCATGTAACAGTAATATACCCCACTGATCAAACTTTCCTTGTTGCTCCCTGTCTCTTTCCCCTGCCTCTGATAACCAATGTTCTACTTTCTATTTACACAAGAATAACTTGTTAACAGTCCAAATGTGAGTAAGCTCATGTAGTACTTGGGTTTTTGTGTCCAACTTATTTCATTTAACATGATGATCAACAGTTCTATCCATGTAGTTGCAAATGAAAAAAAAATTTCATTGTTTTCATTATTTTTTATGATTGAATAGTATACTACTTTGTATACACACCACATTTTCTTTATCCTTTCATCAGTGATAGAAACTTACATTGATCCCATTTTTAGTCTATTGTGAATAGTGCTCTAGTGAACATAAAAATGCAGCTGTCTCTTTAACAGACTTCATTTCTACTTCAAAGTATTTTGTGTTGTTTATGGCGTATATGCACTCTACTATTAAAACAAAATGGAAATACCCTGCTGGAGGTTAAATTACAATCTCCTACCAAATTTTGGAAACAGAACCATTTTGTTCTCTGAAGTATTCCCCACTTGTAAAGAAACCGGGCACAATGGTGCAAAAGTTGCCATACTTGTTAAATAAAAGAAACAGCTGAAACCAGTTGCTCTGATTCCAGCACCCTAATCCTCACCACACTATCACTGCTGTATTGGATTCAAGCAAGCAATGTCCTTGACCTAGGCCCTACTCTTTAAAAGGGCTCAAACTGGATCTCCAACCAATTTCTTTTTCATAAACATGGTCTTAATGAACCTAAGAGGATGTGTCCACCTGTAATCCCCAACTGTCTTCTAGACCATGTTTCTGTTAATTAAGACCCCGAATTCTGTACTCAAACTTTATTTCGATGTCTACCTGATATTTTCCCTTGGAGTGTCCTCCCAAGGGCAGCCATTACTACTTTAATATTTATCTCTATGGCTGTGAGTGGCTTTGTATGGGTTGTGTAACTGGAGCTTGGGCATGCAGGGTGGTCTGCCTACATGCATTCATGTGGGTCTGCTTTATACAGAGCTAGAAATAATAGCAGTTAAATAATTGGAAGGAAGGATGCAAGGAGAGGGCTGTTACTCCCCATACCCCCTCATTCCAGTTCAAAATTTCAAGGAATTCAAGAACTATAATTTGAACGTGACCCTAAAAGTCATTACCAAGATGGTAGAATGGTTTTATTTAACACTCTGTTAACTTCATTTGCATTTTTAATCTTAAACATTTAAATGTGAGCCTTTATTCGTTGGACAGAGGCACATGCCAGAAGTAAGCCTGAAGCACAGAGATTGGCCATCTGTGGACTTGCCTCTCATGTGCATGCTTCCTCATTCCTCTCTTCAACCAGATTTAAATCAACATCTCTGAAATGTAGATTCCTGTCTTTACTGCACTCTGAGTATATTCTGGTTTCCTTACATTTGGGACTTGGAGTTGGGTTTTGTGTAATAAGAGGGTAGCAGAGTTGACATATAGACTGTTAACAACTAAGCTCAGGGGACTGCTATTTTATCTCCAAGCTTCCCAACAGAGTGTATTGTTTCCCACTTAGTTGACATTCAAGGGCAAAAAAAAGGTGTGGTGCAAATAATAGTTACCATTAATAAGGCATTTATCATATGTCAGAGGATGTCTCATTTAATATTAACAGTATTTTATCCTTTTATTTATTTATTAATATTTAATTTTTTATTTGTTCTAAATATTTGTGTATGATGGTAGAATGCATTTATGCATTTTGATAAATCATACATAAATGGAGTATAATTTCTCATTTTTCTTATTGTACATATTGAAGGATCACATCGGTCATGCAATCATATATGTACATGAGGTAATAAAGTCTGTTTCACTCTACTATCCTTAAATATTATTAATAGCCTCTATTAAAGAGGAGGAAACAAACTCAGAGGATATTAGGTCAAGAAGCAAAAGTCAGTGATTGACAGTTTGAACTTGAACTATGACTTTATAGTGCCTATGGATGGTTACAATGTTGTTTTGCCTCCCAAAGAAATAAGAAATGAGGGGGGAAACATGATTCTCCTTAAAGGTAAACTTATCCCAAAACATGTGAAATAATATGCTCTGTACATTTTATTTGGGTGCTTTTCTTGGCCGGTAGGACTTGAACATCTAGCATCATAAGTATGTTTAAACTTAGATTTTGTTTCAAAACATTAGGAAATAGAGAGTAGGAATGAAATGAGATATACATTGCCCACAGTTTCTTTTATGGAATCAATATATTAACACATTTTATTGAGTTATGAATTATGATCATTTATCATATTTCTGAAGGAAGATGCCAGATAGGATATTGTCATTATGAATATAATCATTCAGTTCCTGATTATATGTTTATGTCAAATACCCCATAGAGACCGGGAATGCTGATGATGTAAATGCAATAAAAAAACCTTTTATTCATTTATATTCAGTAAAACAATATTAGAAGATGATGCATTCCCTCTTCCTTATGGTTAGCAATTTGGGTCTCATGATTCTCTATTAAATTTATTGTTTGTTGAAATATAATTTGCAAAGATTTTATCTTTAACATTAGTGTTTCTGCTTTGACTTTTATTATAAATTATGTGTGCATACTCAAATGGTGAAATATATTCTTATGGTAATAATCGTGGCAAATGGGCACAAAGCAACTATCAGACTGAAAAGGGACTTGACACAATGCGAGAGAGATGACAGCATTTATTGGGAGCAGGGTATGGATCCTGTGGGAGTGCCAGTGGTCTCTGGATCCCAACCAGTGAGTAGAAATCTCCACGTACTTGTTTCTCTGAACTCCTGCTCCAAGACGTATTCAGCAGAACCAGCCGCCTAAATGGCACATTGCACTAATGGGGATATAGAATTGAGTCCTTTTTAGAACTGAACCCTCCAAGAGAACTGCTGCCAGGTAGGAAAGAGCTGAGAAGAGTCCTCGTTGATGATCCTGGTACTTAAGCATTATGCTGCAGCCTTGCATATAGTTCTTAAACTCAGCTACAAGCCTGGAAGGGGGACATGGGAGAAGAGTGTCATGAACTCTATGTAAAAGTCTCAAGCTACATTTGCTAACTTTGGAACACCAAAATTCTTGCCCTTCTCATTACATGCAGAACGCAGGTAAAGAAGAGTTAATGTTTGCCCTGACCTAAGGTCTATTACAAGACAACTTATTTATTTTAATGATGTAGTAGCGTTTTCCAGGAAGAATGAACTCTTTGAATTGGGCATATGGAGGGGCAAAAATTATTGAGTACATCTAAGAATCCACTGGTGTCCTACTTTCATCTGAAAAACCTGCCTTTATCATTCAATTTGTCTCACCCTTGTTCTTTGCCTTTAGTCTTAGTATATTGATATCATAACTGTAATGTTCACAAAGCTAAATGGGAGTCTCTTGATTCTCCTAGAAGGAGCATCTCCTTTTTCATGCATCTCGCTGTGTATCACTACTAACATTTATACAAGGGAAGTTCCAATTAGATTACAAATTCGATGTTATATTTCAAGTAAAAGATCTATGATGTAAGAAGAAAAGAACATGAAAACTGCTATGTGGTTGTTTTTAACACTTATAAACAACATGGTAGATTTTCGACTTTGGTAGCTTTTCTAAACATCAATTTTTTCCTGCTTAAAAATGATGCATTCAAGGTGAATCCTTTTAAATTATCTTGAGGATTATATGGGATTGCCTGTGAAAAAATATTTTTTACATTGTTTTCCCAGCAGCTTGGAGGTAGCCCAATGGACCCTGTTAAATGATAACAAAAGCAGAAATATTTAAAATGCACAAAGGTGAGATTATGATTAATTAAAAAGACATTTCCTTTAGAAGGTATTTCCATCATCCAATTTTAAATACAAGCTCAACATTGTTCAATTAACCACCTCTCTAGGGAATTCTGATTTCCTGGAAGAAGTTTGACAAATTTGATGGTCTCATGATATATAGACTGTATTTCACAACAGGATCGATAGTTTATTCAAATGCCTCTGACTAGAGAGAAACAGCACTTTCAGGTGGAAACCCGCAATGCACTTGGACATCTGCATAATGACTGGAATTAGCATAGGTTTACATAGTACACAATTGCATTAGAATGTTGATGCCTTGAAAGGAACAGAAGGTTGTAAATTTCCTAAGGGAGATTCTCTGGAGAGTGAAGTCCTGAAACAAAATCAACCCAAAGTGAGAGGCATGTTGTGCATGGCTGACAGGATATAAAGACAGAGTTCCTCAAGCAAGAAATGTGTTGCATTTTTCAAGAAAGAAGAAAGAAAGAAAAAGAAAGAAAGAAAGAAAAAAAAGAAAGAAAGAAAGAAAGAAAGGTTATTTCTACACTTCTGAAATACAAGCATTCCATACTTCTGAGATACAAGCACTCTCACCCTGTAAAAGACAAAGATAGCAGTTAATCCCTCCCTTTTTATAAGGTGATATAGAATAAGCTCATTCACTCAATCCTACAACCAAAGTTTGCCTATAGAAATACTTGCATGAAAAAAGTGAGGACAAAAATCAGGAAAGAGAAAAACTGGAAGAGGAGGAAAGAGATATTAGAAAGGATAAAAGGTAAGAAGGATTAGAGTAGAATAGACCAAAAAAAAAAAAAAAAAACCATAGAATTTGCTTTTATTTTTATAGTTTATCATTCATGAGGATATGGGCCCAAAATTTCTAGATTATCAGTCCAAAATGTACTAAGAGATAGTTTAAGCTCCTATGAATTTCAAGAGCTTCATAAATTGCCAGTCGCATTCTGCATAAGGGCATAATAGAAAATTACTCCTATTGGCCTGTCAGTGCTGATAGTGGGAGCTTGTACCAGTTTTTCTGAGCACAGTGCAGAAGCCACCCAGAACAGCAGTTTCTGTAAAGGCCTTCAAAATTTATGGACAATAGTGGAACATAGAAAAGTGGTTCCCAAACCTTTCACGTCCAAGGACCTTAGTATTTCTTTCAGTCATGTGAATTCCATAATTTGAATTTTTTTCTACTGAACTAATTCCATGGTTTTAATAATATTAAGAATATTTTCCATATTCTTATTAATCACTCAGATATTGTTCCTCCAGACTGATATTAGAAAACATGATTCCCTCCTTGAATTGAACCAAATCCAACCACAAAGGCACTTGATCTTTTAGATCAGTTCGTCTTATTTTGCATGATAGTGAGACCAGTTTTGGAAATCAGGATCAGATTCCATTCCCCTGTGTTGAAGATTGGACAACCACAAGAAATACTGAGGCAAGAGCAAAATGTTTTATTTAAAGGATAAAACAGAGAAAGACAGAGAGAGACTCCTCCAGAGTGGAGGGGGTCCAAAGCAGGTGTCCCAGGGAAGGGGGTGTCCTGCCTGAAACCACCCAGAAACCACTCAGGACGTGGGAACTCATGCAAGAAATTTTATTAAGCAGACAGGTAGAGTGTCTGCCCACAGGGTAAGAGAGAGAGGGAGTGAGAGAAGGAGAGAAAGAGAAGACAGGGAGAGAGTGAGCGAGAGAGTGAGTGAGAGTGAGGAGGAGAGAGAAAGACAGATCAAGAGAGGGAGAGAAAGAATGGTGGTGGAGCTATTCTTAAGTAGTGGAATTTCACAGGCTAATAACAACAGACCAATGACTGATGAGAATGTTCACAGGCTGATGAGTGGAACAATGGCTGGCTAGGATGTTCGCAGACTGATGCTCTGGGTTGTAAAATGGTGTGTGGGGAGGGAGAATAATGGCGGCAGCAAAATAGCAGATCTGTTGCCAGTACTGCCCCTTTATAGATTATAGTTTTTCTTTCTTTTCATGTCCACACCTCTTGTCATCTTGCCTATATGACCAGTGACCAAAAGTCAGGTGAGGAGCTACCCCAAAAGGCAGGAAGGGAGCTACCCAGTGGGTACTCATTAACAACTCCTTGTTGGGAGGAATAATTCCCTGGAGGCAGGTGACCTTGACTACAGGTGAAGAGGAGGGGGAGGTACTCTGGAGGTATTAGCATTTTATTTCCTTTTGAATCAGCCTGCATCTTCCTGACCCAATCATTCCTTACCTACACTGAGTGTCCTTTTATCCTGGTCTCAATAGTAACTACCTTTTCAAAACATTAAAATTAATCCATGGTATTGCCTAAAATTAACATAAAATTATCATAGTAAAATCGAAAAAAATGAATTTAAAGAGAAATATTCAGAGCAGCTGAATGAATACATAACCAGGTAAATGAGGTTAGAAAGAAATCTTTGAGGCCTTCTACGAACCTTGAACAAGATTTAAGAATGTGTCCCTTTCCTCTTTCATTGAGGCTGACTGGTATATGATCCATTCTTTTTCATTATTGGTCCCAAATAAACAGGAAGATGCAGAGAAGGTAGAAGCAATCAGTGGAGAGTCAGGCCTACTCCTGGCTGAATGTGGGATTTAGAGTTGCTCTGTCTCCCTTAGCTCTGCTTCTGTAAAATGAGGATGTTGTCCTGTGTGATCCTGTTATCTCTTCCTACCCTAAAGTGCCATGATTTTTTTTTTTAAACATTACTTACTCTAAGCCTCATGTTTCTTATCTGTAAAAATGGGAAGAATGCCCACCTCACAAGGTGACTTTAAGGATTAACAGATAGTAATCAAGTATCTCTCCTTATACAAATCTATTTGGTTCCTGAATTCAGTTAGCAAGAGTTTATAGAGGGAGTTCAGATAACAGGGAGTATAGATAGTACCGTTTGAATTTATGTGAGTTCAGTATTTCATATAGCAAGTGAATTTGGAAGAGTGAGGACCTATCAAATTTTTTTTTTAGTTCCTGGATATCTATGGAAGCACCTTACTTAGAGGCAACCTCAATAAAGATTTGCTCTAATCTCCTGACCTTGAAGATAGAGACAACAGCTTTATAGCCATGGCATCTAGCATAGTGCTTCAAGTCAAGAAGTGCCCAGTGGATGTCTGTGGCCCTCATAGAAGCCATGGGATCTGCTAAGCCTTGTCCACAAACTGTGCTTAACAATATTTAACCTCCTAGATTTATAAAAATGGTCAAAGATCAAAAAGATAAAATCACAAAGATGTAAAATGAATCAAAGATTTTTCGTAATACATTTATTGATATGGGAGCCAGAAGTGTTAGAACCTGTCCAAAGAAAACTAAAATAAAGAAACATTTATAGGTAAGACAACATTAAAATAATATGCAATGGAGGCACAATGGATTTTCCATAGTGGGAAAGGAAGTTGGTAGAACCACTTCTGGATAGGAGAACATTTGTCTGTCTACAGAGAAAGATTACTTTGTAATGATGTCAGTTATTTAGAGTTTACAAAGTTGTAATTTGTAATAACAAATTTGACAATCCTTCCATGGAATTGGAATCAAATAAGGAGTAGGATGTGCTAACTGCAAGGTATAGTTTTCCATCAAAGCACCAAGTCTTTCCTACATCAATAAATGAGATTCTGCGTGGAAGACACTTCACTATTGCCAGCATGTAGTAGACCTCAAATAAATGGTTATTTCATTAAATTATCAATGACATAATGTCAATAGTCAATAAAGTACCTTGTGGATACTTAATAAATGGAGTTGGAATTGAAGTTTAAATAATCATTCAGTCTATTTCTGAGGTTTGATATTATTTCCTCTGTAACTGAAATTCCTGTCTTTTCCTGTACTCTCCTTTCCTCTACTCTCCTTCCCTTCCTCATCCACCTCTTTTTTTTAAAAGCCATCAGCTCTAGTATGTTTTCTTATCACATACTCTGAAGGGTCTCCCAAGTAATGAACACCTTCATTTATTTCCTGTACACTTACATGGTATGCTACATAGAATTTCTACACTAACACAGAATGACAACAAACAAAATCAAGTCCAAGACAAAATCAACAAAAGTTGTCTATTAATAAACGGTGGTAAGGGGCATCTCTCCTATTGCTGTATTTAAGAAAATGTTTAAAGGTATTAGAAGAGGAAATACTTTTTATGACATAAAAGGAGAAAATACTCAGTCATTTTCTAATTGTCAATATTCTATTAAAATGAAATTTCAGAACCTGAGGAACTTTCTCATTCATACATTTGGCTTACAAGGATTAAGTAAGCAGTTATAGGATGTTTCAAAAGAAGACTTGCTCATAAAAGAAACAGAAGGTTTTCTGTGGCTGGTGTTTCCTAGAACGAGAAGGGATAGATAGGTTGCTTTATTCTGTCATAATAATTCTTAAGGGCTGAACAGCAGGACTACTATAGCTGACAGTTTGAAATAAAAGCTAGTTAATAAAAGGGAGAGTGTTGGATTTAAAAAGGAATATGCTTTAAATGCATATAAAATTACTTTGTTGAATTTAGTTAGAAAAGCTCTGTGAATGCAAAGTAGATTGAGAAATTTTGAAATCCAAAATAATGGTTTTGGAGGAAAACAAAATTATATGGTGTCGATGAAAAAAATTTTTAGCTTGAGTTTGAAGACCTAAATTGCTCTTGTAAAATTAGAGATTCATGAAATGGACAGCATTCGTTTATAAAAATAAAAATGTGCTCTTTGGGGCATGGCAAAATAGTTTTGTAAGATAGCTTATGCAGGAATAAGAAAACAGCACAAGAAAAAAAACAAGTTGGTTAACATCAAGTTACTGCAAGTTACTTTCCTTATAATGTTAAAAACTGAGGTGAGATCATTTGACATGCCAACTCAGGACAAAGGGACTTTTTTTGAATGGTTACTATGTCACTCTTAGATTTTTGGAAATAGTGGCCTATTTGGGAATTTTCCTGATTTTAGTGTAACATTTGGATTACATGGTATTTAACAGGAGTGTTCCATTTTGGTTTGGTCTTATCTCTAGGGGCTTTGATCAGGAGCTCAGATCAAAGCAGTGGCCTTCCATGAATTTTATTTAATAGTGGTTAAGAAATATGAATACAATTATGTTAGGATATATTGTGACATAAAATTAGTTTTTCCTTGAAATTCACCATAGTTCAATGCACAAATAATTATTTTCTTTTGTCTTGGGCAAGACTCAGTGTATATAATATTTTGACATTATTTATTTAAACAAAACAACAATCTTTGGTCCTCTTCTGCCATCTGAGTAAGGAAATAGAGCTATGGGTTTAGTTTTACTGGTCTTAACATCTGAACTCTCAAAATTGTAAATCTTTCCCCCATGATTTGAGAGGTAAGGTGAACAAAAATATCTGACAGAGGATGGGCAGTCAGTGCTTGGAAAGGCTCCTGTGCAGACTGAGTAAAGCAATTAGCACAGTGTTGGCCATGGTAATTCCTTGATGTCACATTCTTTCCAGGATATGCAATTATTTGCACTAAAAAACAAATTTAAGACAAATCTATATTATAAAATCTCTAATCAAAAACTTTTATTGAACTTCATCATTCACCTAGACCTCTAGTTGGTATAACTATTGATTAAAAACACCATTACAAATAATGTAGATTTTAAAAAAATGCTTCCTATCACTTTCTATTATACAAATACTAAGAATGGTCAAATTATTTTCACCTGAGTTATGAGTATTAAAATCAACTAGTGTTTATTGAGCAATATATAATCCTAACAATATTCTTTTGTTTTATTTTATATAGGAGCTATCACAAGAGCAAGGATAACCTATGTAGCAATATGGAAACATCCTGAAATCACTGTGGAATCTCAATAAATTAACTGGATTCAAGTCTGGCAAACAGGGAAACCGGTCCGTGGACAATTTGCTACAGGTAAGTGAGAGGTATAATTTATTCTTTTAGAATTCTTTATAGATTCATTGACTATGGGGTTGTTAATTACATTTCAGGTAATTATAATGTTCCTTTGATACAGATGACAGCTTCTCTTCCCTCCCATACATACTCATGTGGATTCCAGCATATGGCTAAATGTCTGGATATTTCATCTTGTTTATTTGGGCTTCAGTCAGTTACAAAAGGATGAAGCAGGAGGAAAGAGTCCCCACCTCATAAAACTTTTACAGGTAGTGATTTATGCAGAAGGGCAGGAGTCAAACTGTTCCTGGAACAGATGTTTCTGTGAGTTGCTCTGGGAGTTGAAAGAGTGGCAAACTGGCCTGCCCAGGATTCAGAATGAAACAAACAGATAAATGGTGACGTTTTCCCTCTTTTTGCTTTTTGAAACTGGGGCACTGGCTGGGTCATTAATATGGAAAAAAAGTGTTGAGGGAAGGTAACCAGCTTGTGCTTGTTATTCTTCCTTTGCAAACCTGGTTGATGTGGTGACAACATGAAAATATTTTCTGTTGGACTGTTGGGAAAGTTGAACTTGCCTGAAAGAACCAAAGAGGAAGGATTGAAAGTCCAGGTGACTCAAAACGAATGCAGTGTGCGTGTTGGGACAGTGTTTGTGGCATCCTCTGTTGTTCAATGTTGAACCATCAGGAACCACAGCAAGCTCCTTGAAAGGCAAACAACCTGTTCATTCATCTGGGGTTTCACTGTGGTAGGGGAGAAGGAAAAGATCAAATTAGAGTGACACTAATTACCATCCGTGGCAAGGGAGACCCATGTACTTGCCACTTTAACTGGAAAACATTTAAATCATTCATGCTGTTTTAAAGGGGTAAGGAGAAATGTTATAAGTGAATCTGAAACTGAGGTAGAAGGAGTGACTCATGCATTATCCTGTTAGTGTTTAGCTCTCCCTGGTTTGCGTGCACAGTGGCTATCTGGCTGCATTCATAATTCAAGGTATTTTCCCAAAAGACAGCTACTCTTTCCTTTTCCTTTCATCAGTTCCATCACATTATGTAGATTCAGCTAAATGGAAGTTATATTCACCAATCTTCTGGGAGACAATTTTGTTTTGAGTGTCATAAAAGAGCAGAGATAGAGAGGAATTTGCACAGTGTGATGTGCTGTCTAAAGATGAAGAAGAAATGCTAAGACAAAGATAAGGTACCAGGTACTGAAGCAAATATGAAGCAAAAAGAGGGAAAAAGTTTGGAGCTTTTTTTCCAAATTGTATATCCACTTTCTTTGTTTTCAAGCTTAGTCCTTCAATCTATGCAGAGAGAAGGAGGTTGGTTCAGTTAGACTCTTGTGTTTATGGGCAGAAAGACTCATTTAAATGACCTAGGTAATCAGGGAATTACTCTGGCAGCACATGCAAGCTGAATCTGACACAGAATTAGAAAGAAAGAAAGGAAAATAATAGCCGTTCTAGAAACTTCTTTTATTCTTGTATCATTCTCAATAGAAACACAGATTTTTTTAATTTTTTCCTGTTATAGAAGCAACTCTATGGTCTTCCTGGACTCCTTGACTTCTATTTTGTGCTTCATTTTATCCTTTTTTGTTCCTGATTGCTTTCCTTAGTCTTCTTATACTTGGTCCTTTCAGCTTTGCCTTGCAAGGAGCATTCCGTGAACTCCCTAGCTATTTTCCCTTTCATCAGTTTTAACCTCTGCTATTAATGACCTGTGTCAGTCAGGTCTCATTCGGCAGACAGAAAGCACACTAGGCATTTTAACAGAGTTAACGAAGAATTGTTAACCAGTCATTGGAGAATTGTAAAGACAAAAATGGACACATAGTAATTATAGAGGTAGCAACTGCATGAATTGACTACCTTGGCTGTGGGGACAAAAGTAAAGAGTTGGGGATTACTGGAATTTAGAATATTTGAAGGAGAGGAATGCAGAAATCTTGGGTGGGGGTGTTCCCCCAAAAGTTGGGGAACTTTTTTTTTTTAATTTATTTTTATTGTAAACAAATGGGATACATTTTGTTTCTGTTTGTACATGGAGTAACAGCATACCATTTGCATATTCATAATTTACATAGAGTAATTATGTTTGATTCATTCCGTTATTTTTTCCTTCCCCCCCACCCCTCCCACCTCTCTTTTCCCTCAATACAGTCCCTCCTTCCTCCATTCTTGCCCCCTCCCCACCCCCCATTACATGTCATCATCCGCTTATCAGTGAGATCATTCGTCTTTTGGATTTTTGAGATTGGCTTATCTCACTTAACATAATATTCTCCAATTTCATCCATTTGCCTGCAAATGCCATAATTTTATTATTCTTTATAGCTGAGTAATATTCCATTGTATATATATACCACAGTTTCTTTATCCATTCATCAATTGAAGGGCATCTGGGTTGGTTCCATAGTCTGCCTATTGTGAATTGAGCAGCTATGAACATTGATGTGGCTGTATCTCTGTAGTATGCTGATTTTAAGTCCTTTGGGTATAGGCCAAGGAGTGGGATAGCTGGGTCAAATGGTGGGTTCATTCTAAGTTTTCTAAGGAATCTCCACACTGCTTTCCAGAGTGGCTGCACTAATTTGCAGTCCCATCAGCAATGTATGAGTGTACCTTTTTCAAAGTTGGGGTTCTTTGGAAGCTCAGTAGGGAATTCTGCAATTCATGCTTTTAAGGAGAGGCTACCAGTCAGTTAATTCCCTAGTAGCTAAGAAGAGTACCCTATAGAGCTTAGACTCAGAATTTCTTAAAAGGTACAGCTCAGCCAGTGTTATGGCCTAAAGAAGCAGAAGAAAATTCACAGATAGAGTTTGGATTACATCTCTGAGGAAGGGGCACCAGTCAGATAAGTGTTACTCTATTTATGGGAAAAATGGGAAATTAGGTTATGTCTGGGAGTCTAGAAAACAATACAAAATGGAAGCAATAACTCTATAGGATGGCACTTGTTAGGAGTAGGAAGAAAGTCCCTTCTTCCTCAATCTTCCAGTTTCTAGGTAGCCCCTCTGTGGACAGAAATGGGGAGCCAGGAGGAGAGGGAGAAATGCACTCAGCAGACACCTCACCCCAGCATCTCAATCACAATAGAGGAGGGTGGACTTGAACTTAGAGATACTAACTCAATGGTGAGCACACAGCCTATTCCTTGCATGTGTTTTTATTTACATACTAAGTCCATTTCTTATCACCTGTGCAGGAATCCATGCAAAAACATTGTCTCACACAGTAGGCCAAAATAATTATTAAGTGAATGATTAATTATTAAATGAATTAATTTGGCAAGTTGCTTCTTACGTGTTAAGTATTCCAGATGCTGAGGTTGTAAATATATATAAGATAAAGACATAAGCATCATATGATATAAGGGCCATTTACAGTGATAAAGTAGAAAGACCATTACAACTATAACACACCCAGAGAACGCTGTCTTGCCTTTCCTCAGAGCAAGGCAGTGACTTGTTCATATTTGTCAGCTACTCCTGCTAGTGTGCATATCACTCATCACACTTGACTTGCTATACAACTTCATCAGAGGGAAAGAGATCACTTTTAGCTGCTGGAAAGTAATCTGTCTTCTGTTTTCAAGAAATTCTCCAGAAAAGAAGTTATGTAACATTTCTAGATGAAGTACTCTCACATTTCCCATTTCTTTACCAAGTTAGAGAATTCTTTCAGTGAAATCCTATCCTTACAAATGGCCTAAGATAATTATTGTCTTGGCCTTGGTAGAAGAAGAGGCAAGAGAAGCACTAGTCTTTACAGACATGCTTTTATACATTTGAAGATCAAACGTCTATCTCATTGTATACCCTCTTGCCTCAATGCCAACCATATAAACCTCATTTTACATTGCATATATAACTGGTAGTCTTTGTGCCAATTATATGTCCAACTCACCCCATTGTACACAAACCAAAATAAAATGATAATGAATAAATAAGTACAGCATTATATGGTGACAAGATGATTTACCACAGTAGTTCTTTAAAAATTTTGTTAACTTATAAAGTTTATTGGACAGAGAATCATGTGAATAAGGACCATCCAGTTACCTAAAAAAGAGACTTTATCCAAAAGGTGGGGGTTGGCAGGGGGATACTTGGCAGAAAGAGTCACAGTTTATAAACTCCCAGTACGTTTTTCCTGGACCAGCAGATTCAGAGACTTAGGCAGACCATCAAGTGCCCTGATGGAAAGCAGGGTGAACTCCGCAGCTGAGAATGCTGGTAGACAAAAGGCAGGACTGAGGCAGGAAGCAGGGCAAGGGAATTGCTGCAAAGCCAAGAGGCGGGTTCCGCTCAGTGGGAGACAGAGAGGAGGCTTCTTTCTGACCTAGACTATAGAGTCCTAGAGGGCACCAGCTCTGGGTGTTTCAAAAGGCAGGGGGTTTCAAAATGATCAACATTCACAGGAGTCGTTTTAAAAGAGATTCCTGTTTTTTTATTTGGTACATCATAAAAAGCATGATCGTGGGATGCAAAACTTATTTCCATGAGGACCCAGTCCTGCAAAATAAATAGCAAAAGTGAAGTTCAAGTACAGTGAGTTTTACTTTATACTTAAAATAGACTTATATTAATGACCAATTTTTGGTAAAGAACCAGAATAAGGATAGTGTACTGTAAATAGGCAGACTGTTATGTATGATTGGTATAACTTATTTTATGGAAATCCACATTAATAGATCCCCTATGTAGACAATTTTGAAAATTTAGAATCTTACAGCAAGATGTTATCTGCCACATAAATTTTATAGTTGCCACAAATTGAAATGGTCAGGAGGCCATACAGCAACAAAGGATTTGTATTAATAGAAAACTATCCTATTCTTTGAGTTTTAAATTTTATATTTTTTTTTTATTTACTTATTTTTTTTACGTTTACATAGGGTAATGATGTTTATTATATTTTTCCCCTCCCCCCCACCCCTCCCACCCCTCCCACCCCTCCCACCCCTCTTTTCCCTCTACACAGTCCTTCTTTCCTTCATTCTTACTGCTCTCCTTAGCCTAACTCTAAACCTAACCCTAAACCTAATGCTAGCCCCTCCCACCCCCCATTATATGTCCTCATCCGCTTATCAGCGAGATCATTCGTCCTTTAGTTTTTTGAGATTGGCTTATCTCACTTAGCATGATATTCTCCAATTTCGACCATTTGCCTACAAATGCCATAATTTTATCATTCTTCATTGCGGAGTAATATTCCATTGTATAAATATGCCACAGTTTCTTTATCCATTCATCAACTGAAGGGCATCTAGGTTGGTTCCACAATCTGGCTATGGTGAATTGAGCAGCAATGAACATTGATGTGGCTGTATCTCTGTAGTATGCTGATTTTAAGTCCTTTGGGTATAGGCCAAGGAGTGGGATAGCTGGGTCAAATGGTGTTTCCATTCCAAGCTTTCTGAGGAATCTCCACACTGCTTTCCAGAGTGGTTGCACTAATTTGCAACCCCACCAGCAATGTATGAGTGTTCCTTTTTCACCACATCCTCGCCAACACCTATTGTTGCTTGTATTCTTGATAATCGCCATTCTAATTGGGGTGAGATGAAATCTTAGGGTGGTTTTGATTTGCATTTCCCTTATTACTAGGGATGTTGAACATTTTTTCATATATCTGGTGATTACTTGTACATCTTCTTCTGTGAAGTGTCTGTTCATTTCCTTAGCCCATTTGTTGATTGGATTATTTGTATTCTTCGTGTAGAGTTTTTTGAGTTCTTTATAGATTCTGGAAATTAGCGCTCTATCTGAGGTATGGTTGGCAAAGATATTCTCCCACTCTGTAGGCTCTCTCTTCACATTTCTGATAGTTTCCTTTGCTGAGAGAAAGCTTTTTAGTTTGAATCTATCCCAGTTGTTTATTCTTGCTTTTATTTCTTGTGCTATGGGAGTCCTGTTAAGGAAATCTGATCCTGAGCCAACAAGTTGAAGATTTGGACCTACTTTTTCTTCTATAAGATGCAGGGTCTCTGGTCTGATTCCGAGGTCCTTGATCCATTTTGAGTTGAGTTTTGTGTAGGGTGAGAGATAGGGGTTTAGTTTCATTCTATTGCATATAGTTTTCCAGTTTTCCCAGCACCATTTGTTGAAGAGGCTATCTTTTCTCCATTGCATATTGTTGGAACCTTTGTCTAGTATGAGAAAATTGTATTTATTTGGGTTTGTGTCCATGTCCTCTATTCTGTACCATTGATCTACCTGTCTATTTTGGTACCAATACCATGCCGTTTTTGTTACTATTGCTTTGTAGTAGAGTTGAAGATCTGGTATTGCAATACCCCCTGCTTCGCTCTTGCTACTGAGGATTGCTTTAGCTATTCTAGGTTTTTTATTCTTCCAGATGAATTTCATAATTGCTTGCTCTATTTCTGCGAGGTACATCATTGGGATTTTAATTGGAATTGCATTGAATCTGTATAGAACTTTAGGTAGTATAGCCATTTAGGTTTTAAAAATTGGTCATGTATTTTTACACTAATATTATTTTGTTATGTTAAAATTAAAATATCTTTAAGATATATCTTGGTTTTATTACAAAATAAAATTATTTTTGTTATTTGAAATTTAGAAGCAAATAGAATGATGATAATCATTTTCATAGGAAGAGTGCTTTCTGTGTATTACAACCTTTGTAGAATATTGTAGATTTTTGTTTGTTTGTTTTAAGGGGAAAAAAAAGACATAGAAAGATTGCATTTTATCCCTATTTCTCTATGTATTTTAAAAGATTTTCTTCTGGATGAATGACAGTGCATCTGTCCAACGAGAGCTAGCATAATGGAGGCAAAAATTTATGGAAAAAGACAAATCTAAATATTTTCATTTTAGACTATTTTTCCCACACTAGCATGAAACAGAAGAAGATAGGGAAAAGAGGATATTTGAAAGCTCATAAAATTTATTTAACAAAATATTTATTTTCATTCCAAAGCCAAACTCAAAATATAGAATCTAATAAAAAATAAAGATATCAAAGTTATGTGTATAAAACAGAGAAAGATGTGTGTTATTGCCACTCATCCTGAGTATGATTTTGGAGTTTTTCTGACTGTGTAATACAAGAGTTAGCCAATTTTCCTGAGCTGCCTTGACATGACCCAGTTGTGGTCTGAGAGGTGATAACCTATCAGGCAACTCAGAAAACATAGTCAGAGTGATGCATCTCCTTGCCATATTCCAAGCTTATCTGAAATGATTTCAGACATTCCCAAGTGTATATGAAGCACCTTTTGAAAGAGAAATCAACCCTTGTCTGTGAAGGCTCCTATATTGTCTGTCCCACTAGGTGAAGTGATCATATTATTGGCAGTACATCAATTTTCTCTCAACTTTTTCTTTCCCAGGGACAAATGTACTGAATATCATGGGAATTCCATATGCTTGATTTCTCACATTTTACATCTTTAAACTCCATATTCATGTTGCAAATACAATGAAATATCTCTGCAGTAAAGCAAAATGTTTCACAGCCACATTTACTGTTCAAGGAACCAAACCATAAAGGAGAAATTTCAAGGCAGTAAAACAATTTAGACAAGCATTCTATTCAACTGAATGGTATGCATCTATTACAGAGAGCAACTCCTAAATTGAGTGCCTCACATAGAGAAGGCACAGCAATAATAAATTGCAGAATGAATGGATGTTTATTTCATATACTTGGAAATGACAAGGTAGAACCAATGGTGTCCTGGAAAACTAGCTTCCTGGGGGGGTGGTGGGAAGCATACTTAAATTTATAGCATCTGTCTGCTTCTGTGGTATAAAAAATCCCTATGACCATTTGGTACCACTGAACACAGAACTGGGAAGAAAGGTGCAGAATATGCTCTCCCTGGTTAGTCTATATGGGCTTCACTACCAGAGGGACAAAATCATTTCTTTCTTATGATGTGACAAAAGAAAATTATGCAGCATAATTTTCTGTTTACTAATTAGTTAATATAATTTTGATGGAAACTAGAAGTAATTTTTTTTTCCCCTAACAATGATAATAAGGTGTTGTGTTTTTTTTCCAGGTATGTTAGCTGCAGGTAGAACGTTATAAGGATGCCACTCCAGGAGTTCCTGTGCTTTTGATAGGAAATAAAAACCAAGGAAGGTCTTGAGGATTTTCCTGAAGCTGAAAAAGAAATCTCTTTAACAAGGGCCACCACTTCAGGGTCTGGGAGCTGTTATGCATGCCTAGAAGAATCCTTATTCTTAGCCAGTGCAAGCTCTAAAACTGAATAGGAAAGCCCAAGGCAAAGCAGGCTTTTAGCAACCTGATATATTAAGCCTTAGAATTTATAAAATCCTTCCATTCCCCCAGAATTTGAACTACTTTTGAACTTAAGAAATTTAGTGCATGTAAGAACAGAAAAGAATCTAGAAGATAGTTTAAATGATGATCAAAACAATTATTCATTATAGATCTTCAATGGTCCAGACACTGGGCTAGACATTTTCTTATATATTATTTTATACCTTGTATTTAATTTATATGCCTTCATTCTTTGGGATGAAAGTAAAAATTCTTCCATTTAATGAAGATTGAAAATGGCATCCCATAGGTTACTAAAAATTTTTTAATAACAATAGCAATCACCATTTCTTTTCATATTGCTAGGTTCTGATCATTTCACTTTTATCCTCAGTTAATATCCCTGGAATTATTTCTATTTTATAGATGAGGTAAATGAGACAGCAATTAAGAGAATGTGATGCACAAGGTCAAAAGCTAATGAATTATAGGGGAGTAACTGGATCACGAGTCACTTCTCTCCACATTCATTGCTTAGTGTGTGTTGATTAATTCAGTCATTCCACAGATGTTCATTCATCACCCACTAGGAGTCATGTGATATTCTCTGCAGAGATGGAGCAGAGATGAACACAAATAAAAATTCTGGCTCTCAAAAGCACATATTTTAGTAGGAAACGACAGTCAACAAACAAATAATGAAACAAAGTAATATTAAGTAAATATTTACAGAGGCTATGAAAAATGTAAAGTGAGAAATGGAGAGTGCTGGTGCAGTAGTGTGTTGCAATTTTAAATCCACAGTCAAGGGTAATATTCCCAGCAGGATACAGCTCAGGAAGCCTGAAGCTGAGGCATGCTAATATGTGGTAGAAAAGTTTTCCAGGTTGAGGAAACAAGTGGAGATGCCTGAGGTTGGGACTTGCTATATGCATTTGAGGATTACAAAGGTCTTTGAAGCAACTGGTCCTAGAAGTAAGGAATTGAAGTCCTAGAGGTGGGAAATGGAAAGTATAGTGCTAGATCCCTTTGGCTTCTATCATGGGAACACAGCAAGGGGAGGGAAGTCTGGAAGAAGAAATAATGATAGCAGGCTATTTCAATAATCCTTGTGAAAAATGCTAATAATGCCTTGTACCATGGTGGTAGAGGTACAGGTAGTAATGATGGATTGGATTCTGACATAGTTTGAGCAAATATGATTTGTGGGATGATTACATGTAAGATGTAAGAGAGAGAGAGAGTGGAATTTAAAAGTTTTGATTTGAGCAAATTCAGGCATTGAATTTGCTGAGATGAGCAGCATTTAGGAAGGAGAGGTTTGGGGTGGAAGATAAGGAGCTTTTTAAATGTGCTAAGTTTAAGATGGAGGAGATGTGAGAAAAACAATTTTGTCTTACTTCAAAGTATAATTATAAGGTTGAACAAGGTAATCTATATGAAAGAACTCTGTAAATTTTGGTTAGCTTTTTTCATTCTATTCTCAGCAGGGATATCTCACTGTGACTAGATGGAGATATAGGGACTGACTGTCTTAGAACTGGTGGGCTTTGATGCTTGTGGACAACTTATTTTGTATGCAGAGGAAGGGTAGTTTTTTTTTTTTATTTAGTTTCAAAAAATTAGAAGAAACTGCTATGTACTTGTAGATACAGATTTTCATAGGATAAAAGAGTGAAGATATATGAAGAAGATGTTATGGAGGTGGTCCTGCTGGAAGTCACTTTAAAGGTCTGTAGAGTTAAGAGTAGAAATTGAAGAAACTGAGTGAGTGGAGGAGAAATTACCTCTAGATGTGAGCCCTACTGCTCTGGGAGCAGATATCCAGAGCAGTTGCACTGGTGAGGAGGAATATTCCTCCCACCTACATGCATGTACCATCTTCTCGTCTGAAGATCTTGAAGAGCCCTGAGAAGATGACCATGCTTCAGACCCCGAGTCTGAGTGCCTTGCTGCTAACGTACTCTGTGGCTGAGCTCACTGACAAGAGAACAGAGCAAGTGAACGTTTCCTAACTAGTCATATCTGAGATTCCCAGAAATCACTAAGTGCATTGTGATAAAGAAAGGCACACTTGTACACACACACACACACACACACACACACACACACACAATGTTTGAGAAGCCGAATAACATATAACTATTGAGATGATCAATACACAATGTATAAATGTAACAAAACATCACACTGTGCCCCATAAGGATGTACAATCATTATTTGTCAATAAAAATAAATAATAAAAGATGCTGAACAGGACATAGTGTCACATACCTATAATTCCATGGACTTGAGAGGCTGAGGCAGGAGGATCACAAGTTTGAGGTCAGCCTAAGTAACTTAGCAAGAGTTTCACAGCAACTTATTGACACCTAGTCTCAAAAGAAAAAAGAAAAAGGGCTGGGGATACAGCTCAGTGGTAGAGTATCCCTGGTTCAATCCCCAGTATCATAAATACCAAAGGTGGGAGGGAACAAGTCTTGGAATCTAAGCGAGTAAATAATTATCCATCTGGCCATATATGTGGCCTTATTTCCATTGTCTTGTTGGAGATAGTGAGAGTTATTCTGTTACCTGCATTCTATCACAACCTCTTCAAGCAAATCTGGTATCCAAGTGATCACCTGCTCATCTAGAAGCATTTGAGATTATTTGTGTGTGTGTGTGTGTGTGTGTGTGTTTTCTTAATTATTTAATTATTTTTAAATTTTTTACAGACTGTGGCATTTGAGATTTTATGGGCAAACTGAAAATTAAAACCCAGTGCATCTTCTTTTTCCAGAGTCTACTCCTTTTATGCTATTTATGTAATACAAAGCTAGGTAGTCCAGTTTTTTGTCCCAAGAATTTGAGGCATGAAGTCCATGGACAAAAGTGAGAGCAAGATAACAGAATTTATTAGAGTAACAGAAAGAAAACAGCTCCTGAGGGGAAGGGCCCCACAAGAGGGATTCCAATGGGCATCTGTTGTCTCAGTTTTTAAAGGTCTATCTGATGGCCCCACAGGTGATTGGTAGGAATGAGTTTAGGGATGCCAGCATGGACAAATCAAGCTCTTCAAGCTCCCAGCTTAATAAGCCAATCAGAGGGCATAATTTCAATCCCTTATTTGCATAATTAATAGAACTGGTTCAATCTTGTGGTATGACAGGTCTTTCAGGGAGAGGAAGCATTTGGGGTAGGGGCCTGCTTGAGGTTGGCTGTTGCTAGGAGTAGGGAGAAGGATAACTAAGGAAGGCTGCTGTGGTTGATGCTGTGAGGAACAGAAGCAGTGTGTTAATTCAGAAGTTGTTGTGGTTAACACTGACAGGAAGTGGCAAGTCACAGGATGTTTTTCAGACTGGATATCTCCTTTCAGTCTGTTGTGATGTCCCCTTCTCTAAGGCCCTTGTCCTGGCTGCCTATGAGAGATCTATCTTCCTACCTTATTTGTGTCTTTCTTGTACTTTAAGGCTGTAGTTGGTTTTCCTTTACTAAGTTGCTGAGGCTGGTCTTGCTCTTGCAATCCCCCTGCTTCAGCCTCCAGAGTTGCTGGGATTACAAATGTGAGCCACTGTACCCTGTTATTATTTTTGTAAATTACCTTCATCCCACTTTCACTTAACAAAATTCAGGCTTTTTTTTCTTTAAGAGCTGAAGTGAACAGTAATATTATGTAGTGTATTCTGACTTTCCCATTATGAATATGAGTTCCTTGAGCTGTCATAGCATTATGTGGTTGTGTCTTGCATCTTGCAGTTTCTTAAACATACCATTTTATTTGTGTCTGTGTATATTTTCTTTCTGTTCTACTTAATGGGGAGTTCCTTCAGTAAGACTTGTAGGATAAGTATCACATAGTTCTCCGGAGCCTGAAAATCCCTGGAGAAGTTGAGATATTTAATGAGGATCATAGATTAGGAGATTGGGATGTATTAGGAAAAGCTAAAAAAAAAAAAAAAAAAATCTTTCCAAAGACAACTTGCTTTAATTGTAATTGAGATTTAAATTCATTTCAGTATCATACATCCACTTGGGGTGCTAGAGCTCAAGGTTATGAATTCTATGGGATAAAACAGATGAGAAGAAAAGACTGATAATTATTATTATTAAATCTTTTACAGCTTCATTTGTTTTATTATTATTTCATATGGAAAGGTAGGGATGTTGGGAATCTCTTTATAAGACTGCCGTAGGAAACATTTGCTAGCAAAGCAAAAGGAGGTTTATTCTTTTTCCTTTTATTAAAAAAAAAAAAAAAAAAAAAAAGCCTTAAGCTGGGAGGAAATGTATGTATATCTGTGAGCCAAACAATAAAGACTTCCAATTTGCAGCACTTTTAGAACATGTAATTAGCCCGTGACCTATATTTTTCATAGTTGGCTACAGTGAGATTAAATGAATCTAAAGAAATAGAATCCAGGATTTTGCTTGCTATCTATGAAAAAAAAATCTTTTAATTTTAATACAAACTTTGTCTAAGTGCAAGCACAAACATTGGTTTTAAGACTTGCCAGAAAGCATCATTGTACTCCAAGTTTAAGATAGCAATACTTTAAAAAAAATTGATTCTGATTATCTTTCATAGAGCATTTGAATTTATTTAATAAATTCTAAAAGCCTAAAAACAACTTTTTGTCATGTATAGTAAAGGTTCTTTGATATGTGTATGTATATATACATACACACACACATATATATTTACATAGTATATATGCAAATAATTGTAGCATCTTGAATTGTGAGAAACCGAGATCCTGTCAATATATCAGTAAAGTCACAAATTTGGTGGTGTTTAGGTTAGAATCTAAGATAGCAACTTTTATGGAAAGACCAGCTTAGTTTGTTCTGCCTTTCTGCAGTTCTCTATTCTTTTTCAGTCTCCCTTCATTCTGAAACTTTTCATTTCTTAATGCTCCCATTAAGATCTAAACTCCAAAGTAACAAAACATCCAAACAAAACAAACAAAAAAACTACACAATGACAACAAAACTCACAAAAACTGTGGCAGCTCAATTTTGAGAAAAAGGGTCCTCAGAATATAACTATTACCTGGTCCAATAGCCTGTCCACTCATATACAGGATGGAAAAGGGAAAGGAACATTAATGAGTGTGGTGATTTACAGACTTTGCAGCTGCTTCATTTAGTCTACAAAATGGACTTTGGATTTAGGAATTCTTTAATTTATGTTGTTTTTATAACTTCATTAATTATGTATAAAATGCTCACATAGAAAAAATCAAACATTGTAGAAGTATTGACATAAAAGGTAAACATTTTCTTATCACTCCCTATCTCAATATTATGTGTATTATCTGCCTATTTCTATTAGATATTCTTATCAATGTTTTGAAGAAAAGGTAACTGGAGCTCAGACTTAGATTGAACTGTGATTTCAATCAAGGTTCCTTATTGCAAAGCCCATGGCAGGGTACTGGGGTGTGTGTGTGTGTGTGTGTGTGTACTCCTATTCCTTCATATTATATAGACAAAGATGCCTTCCTTTGTCTTCTTGATAAATGGATCCTGTTAGCTCATTCATTCTTTTATTCATTGATATATTCATATTATCATTTACTGAATAATAAATGGGAGCAAAACTAAGAAATATAAAGAACATAGGAAGAGGGGAAAACAGACATAAAACTGTTGAGAAAATGGAACTGAGTAGCCTTGGCAAAGATAAAGGGACTGAATTTCAATTAGGAAGGAAGGAGCTGAGTCTGGATTAAAACAAACTCCCATTGTAAAGTGTGTGCTTTTAAATTCTGTGTAAGGCTTCTTACCTTTGATGAGCTTGTTTATTTGATATGTTTCCCTGAAGGTTTTCATTACCTAAGTATCTTCATTGCATAGACCCTTCAACATCACAGCCCACTGGAGAGAAAAACAAGCACTTGCTAAGTGCCACCTTGTATACTGGGGATTAGGTTCAAAGAATAATAAGATGAAACCCCAGATTTTCATCAGCAGAGCCCACGTCCTGTAATAGATTTCTTCCATGCTCTTGACTGTGAGGTTTTGCAACAGTTTTTTTGGATTATGGATTTGTTCTCTATAGCATTCAAAGCTATGTTTAAAATGCAGATTGTCTTCCCATCTGTACCCCCATTCCATTTCTGTATTTCTTCTATCTTTATTCTCTATAGCTTGAGTAAATTCTGATTTAGTAGCCGCCCTGAACCCCCAACTCCCCTTGCTTATTGGCAGTTTTGTTTTCTGTGGTTTCACTTTTCTGTGGTTCAAAAATATTGAATGGAAAATTTCATAAATAAACAATTCATACATTTAAAATTGCATACCATATGTATGCAGTCTGCATAGAATAAGGATATCTCATGACAATCTGATCCATCTTGACTTATATATAATCATATCTTTGTCCAGTATCCATGCTATATATGCTACCACCCATGAGTCACTTCATAGCTGTCAGTTGTCAGATATCAACTATCAACTGTCATGGTATTTTGTCATGTGATAACCTTCATTTACTTAAGAATGGTTCCGGAATCCAAGAGTCATGATGCTTGCATTGTAGACAAGCCAAAGAGAATCCATAAAGTGCTTCTTATAAATGAAAAGGTGAAGAAAATAAGAAACTGTAGAGAGGTCAACATTCATATAATTTTTATTGTAATATGTTATTATAATTGTTCTGTTATTATTAGATATCATTCCTAATCTCTTACTGTGCCTAATTTAAACATTGAACTTTCTTATATATATGAATTAGGAAAAATCATACTATATATAGTGTCTGGTCCTATCTGTGGTTTCAAGCATTGACTGGGGTCTTGAAAGGTAACCTTCAAGGATAATGGGGGAATACCATATCTCCAGAATGTATATATAGAAGTCAACAGAAAGATGAACAAAACCTATATAAGAAGTGTCATGGAACAATTTTATTTATCTGTTTCCTTCTTGACCGCAGCAACTTTGTAGGAGTTTTGGTTGAGTCCCCAAAATCACGTATCATTTTCTAAATCATTCTACATACACAGTTTCTAAGATGCTCTTTTTGTTGGTTCAATGATATGTCTCTAGCCCCAAAGATCACACAAAACATTTCATTTTTGAGTTTGGGCCAGACTTTTCAAAACAAATATCTAGTTTTCAATTCATCCTTCAATACTCAGTTGTATTTTTGTGTAGTATAAATCCACTTAACAAATATTTATTGAAAGGCAAAAGGGAATAGGAATAGGAGAGTGGTTAACATCAGTCATTCTGAGGGACAGATTTAGCACTGCCACTTACTGAACATGTAACCTTGGCCAAATCATATTGACCTCTGAACCTCAGATAGGATGTCATGAATGTTAAGTAAAACAACATTTGATAAGAAGTATTGATGAATTTGTATTAAATACTAGTCACAAATTATAATAATATCTCACACTGTATCTGACAATAAGATCATTGTAGGCCTTTTTAAATCAAATAAATTACATTTGGGGGAAAATATGCTTTCCGTGCATGTGTTGATTTGCAAAAATACAAGACAGATACGGACAAGTGACTCCCATACTAATTAAATTTCTCCAGAGTCTGGATACACAGAGTGCTCTTCCAGGTCACATTCTCCTAACTCTACCAGTGCTGTGTTGTTACAATCTTAACACAATATTCATGCAACCTGTTATGTGTTAGCACATATTTGGAATAGAGTAAAGGAAAAGGAAGAGATCCACATACTTTCTGAAACCTCCCATATGCCAATAATTTAGTGAAGTATCTGGGGAAAGAGCCACAGAGGCAGAGTTCCCAGGGAAAAGCAATTGCCTTTCCCATTTTGCAGCCATAAGTCTGTCACAATATTAAGCTGTCACATATTGAGATTGCCAGTGTGACATCTTCATCAGTTTCAAACTGACTCCTGCCCAAAACGAATCCACCAATTACTGGGCCACCACCCTCGTCTGTCCTCCATGTCACTGGCAGCTGAAGGAAATCTGTGCTTCTCCACGATGGACACATCTCTAGTGTGATTTAGCTTGTGGGCATAAGGCAACAGTTGGAACACATTAAAACCTTATCAGCTTCATTCCCATTTTAACAGTGACAAGAGTCCAGGAAAGAGCATTTTATAGGTGGAAGATATTCCAGCTCATTTTAGAGGAAAAGCCAAAAGCTGCTTTCTCCCCACAGTGGAAGGGCACATCAGGCATTCAGGAGATGGATTAGGAAAACCAGAAAAATCTTCCATTATTCTCTAAAGGAAGTACAGTGAGTTTCTTTCTTTCCTTTTAAAGGGCTTATATTTAACTGTTTTTAAATCATTATTATTTCACATGGGAAAATTACTCCCTAAAATGGAATTTCTTTTAAATTTCTGTTTAAAAATGCGTAGGTACTGTTCCTGAAGAGAAAGTGAGTATACTCATAAGTGGACTGTCAAGGCAAAAGGTAGATTTTTGTATCATAAAAATCTCTTTCTGTTTATAAAGTGAACTAGCTAGCTTGGAATTGTGATAAGTGGTTGTGAGCATTAACACTACTTTGATCAGTGTAGGTAGAGTCCGGTCTAGATTTTGAGAAGCAAGCTACCAAAGCTCTGATCTTGGTTGTGTTTTTGGTAAGGATGCAAATTAGAGGATCCACTGTTATTTGAATTGTAAGGAGACTTGAGTGTGCAGCAGATCTGCAGTCAGAGACCCACATGCATGAGTTGTGTGGTCTCAGACAATACATTCAATCCAAGACTCAGGATTATGAATTACCAAAAGGCAGTAATGAAAGTATATACTTCACATAAAGTAATTTAGTGTTTGCTGCAAAGTAATCTCACAACAAATCTCAGTTAACAGCCTCAGATGTAGTAGTGTAACCAGAGAGAATGAAAGAAGGAAGAGAAAGAATAAATCAAGTGGTAAAATTAAGTCAATGTGTTAAATAAAGTTCTGCACTTGTGTGTGTTTTCATTTTTATTTTTTTCACTGATATTCTTGTGCTTGTATTAATTTGAAAAATTCCTTGAAATGTTCTCAAAGACAACTTGGGCTTTCTTCATGGGTAAGAGTGTTCTTTTTTTTTTGGTATCAGTGTGTTTTTATTTCCAATGTAGTAATTATTTGTTAATCTTACCAACTGGTAATTCTTAAGAATAAAAGGATATGTTAAAAGTATTCTTAATAAGAATGAATCAGAAAATTTGAAAAACCTACAACTTTGAGGTTAAAAAAAAGTCTTGCTTCAAAATGCAGTATGAAAGGCATTAGTGATTTTAATATAAAGGAAACATTTTGTGAACACCAATATAATATCTGATATATTTTTATTATATATATAAAATAAATACATTTTCTCTATGCATATCTATATCTTCATGTAAATTTCAACATAGATTGCTATATATATCAATGGTGTATACACAAACATACACACATACACATATGAATGTTAAAACAATGGCCAATGGTGCTGTAACAACTAATTAGAACAAATAAAATTAAAAAATTAAAAAACAATTGGGTTCTATCATCTAAACTATTGGTAGCAAAGTATTATTTGGGTCAACAGGAAAGAATCAATGAAGTCAGTATCATTCCAACTGCATGTTTTGCACTGTGCCAATGCCCACACTCAAAGAGTTCTCAGTTAGAGCTATAATCACAAGTGTGTATAACTCAGAGTGAATCCTTTCTTTCCATCAAAGTGCATCTCCTGGAACATCTTTATTTATAAAAGTCACTTTGACAGACAGAAATATAAGCTTTAGTTTGGGAAACAAACGGTTAAAATGAATACCTAGATTGGAAAAAGCCAGATTATATGAAAACTCTAATCTGGACAGTGACAGAATATTTGGTCAAAGATATCTGTAACTGTAAGCATTGGGTTATGAGGCTTACAAAGTAGTCCTGTAAACTTCTTACAATAACATCTGAGAAAAATGGGGAAAAGCTACCAAAAGCTATTTATTTTTAATAGTATGAGTTTTGATTATCAATAACAAATTTGGATGGTATATTTTTATGATTCTTAGACTCATAGAACTGATATTTGCACAATCACATAAAAATCAACTTTTCTTATTTTTATCCTCTAACATTAAAAAACAAAGAACACAAGTGGTTGAATTATTACTTGATAAGGGATATATTGTGAAATGATCAAATGATTCCAGTGAGAAGTCAGAGTTTTTGCTTGATAGCTTGTATTTTTACCCCAAAAGGCAAATATATATTTAGGTAACAACTAAAATCAAAATGAAATTTTGTATCAACAATACAGAAAATGAATGGTTTTCTACTTCATATAGTTCTAAAATTTTTGAACTCCTTAAAATTTAATGGAAACAACTTAGATTCTTCCAAGGATCCTCTGCCTTCTTTAGAGTTGGATTTTTTTTATTACAAAATAAATAAAATAACAATGGAAATACATCAACATTGCAAAGATGTCTGAAATTGTCCAGTAATTTCTTAGTGTTTTTTTGTTGTTGTTGTTGATGTTAAGATCTGCAATGTGTTGCTAAAAATATGTGCCTTTAATGCTTGATAATTCACAAAGCACATTCACAAACATTGTCACTGGGGTAGGTGGTACCATCACCCTTAATTTATGTAGAGGAAAAACCAAGTGTGGTTAAGTGATTTCTCCCTTGGTCTCAACACTGTAAAAGAAGTTGAGTTAGGACTTACTCTCTGGTCTTTTGATTCTATATCCTATGATCTTTTCTGCTAGGGTCCAGCCCTAGCGGGGGTCGTAGTGGTCACAGGTGATGGAGTAGGCGTCAGCAAGGTGGAGAACAAAGCAACACAAACTCAAGGAATGGATGCTATGTTCTAAATTTTATTTTTCCCAGCCATCTTTTTATACTTTAAAAGGTAGGCAGTTACACATGTTTTTTCAGAACAGGAAAAAAGTCACAAGGAGAAAATCAAAAATATTTTGTATGATCATTATTAGACTAGACAATGAAGTATTCTAATTATTCTAGTAATTGTTTACTTGTGATAACCTATAACTAAACAATAAGACATATTGATATTTAACTGATCATAAGGTTAAAGCAAGTTCAGTAGGGTAGAATAAACGTCAGTCGTGTGACTACTGCTGTAGTTAATAAATGCTAGACATTTTAAGCTAACAAATACAAGATATCATCTTATACTGTGTGAACTTAACATTGAGGAACACTTTATTTCTTCTGTTCCTGTTATTCCTTCCTGATGGGGTTGGAATTATTTGCCTACATATTTCAGGTCATCTGAGAGCAGTCAACAGGGGATCGGCAGCTAGAATCTGTTTTTGTATTTTCTCATAGCAATCTTGGTTACTCAGATTTTCATAGCAAATGAGTAAATCTGAAATCACTGTTCCATAAGAAGTCTGATTTTTATGTTCTAACCCTGGTTCTATTAAGACCCCTATTTTCAGGGAAAACACATAAAATATTAATAGTAAACCTACACATATTAAGCAAGCAAGGAAGGAAAGCCCGCAACCCAAATTCCCAATGAGATGAGACTTTGCAAACAACTTTTTTACTCAGTGGAATCCTTGTCAAGCACTGAGGGGAATTGCAGGTGGCATAACACTTTTCTAATACCAAAACATTCTTTTTAACATGGTTGTATCAAAAGTAACCCTTCATAGGAAATTACTATTTCAATTTTTTTTTTATTGTAAACAAATGGGATACATGTTGTTTCTCTGTTTGTACATGGCGTAAAGGCATACCATTTGTGTAATCATAAATTTACATAGGGTAATGTTGTTTGATACATTCTGTTATTATTTTCCCTTCCCCCCCACCTCTCCCACCCCTCTTTTCCCTCTATACAGTCCTTCCTTCCTCCATTCTTGCCCCCCTCCCTAACCCTAACTCTAACCCTAACACTAACCCCTCCCACCCCCCATTTTGTGTCATCATCCACTTATTAGCGATATCATTTGTCCTTTGGTTTTTTGAGATTGGCTTATCTCACTTAGCATGATATTCTCCAATTTCATCCATTTGCCTGCAAATGCCATAATTTTATCATTCTTTATGGCTGAGTAATTTTCCATTGTATATATATACCATAATTTCTTTATCCATTCATCAATTGAAGGACATCTAGGTTGGTTCCACAATCTGGCTATTGTGAATTGAGCAGCTATGAACATTGATGTGGCTGTATCTCTGTAATCTGCTGATTTTAAGTCCTTTGGGTATAGGTCAAGGAGTAGGATAGCTGGGTCAAAAGGTGGTTCCATTCCAAGTTTTCTAAGGAGTCTCCACACTGCTTTCCAGAGTGGCTGCACTAATTTGCAGCCCCACCAGCAATGTAAGAGTGTACCTTTCTCCCCACATCCTCAGCAACACCTGTTGTTGCTTGTATTCTTGATAATCGCCATTCTAATTGGGGTGAGATGAAATCTTAGGGTGGTTTTGATTTGCATTTCTCTTATTACTAGAGATGTTGAACATTTTTCCATATGTTTGTTGATTGCTTGTAGATCTTCTTCTGTGAAATGTCTATTCATTTCCTGAGCCCATTTGTCGATTGGATTATTTGCATTCTTGGTGTAGAGTTTTTTGAGTTCTTTATAGATTCTGGAGATTAGTGCTCTATCTGAAGTATGATTGGCAAAGATTTTCTCCCACTCTGTAGGCTCTTTCTTCGCATTGCTGATAGTTTCCTTTGCTGAGAGAAAGCTTTTTAGTTTGAATCTATCCCAGTTATTAATTCTTGCTTTTATTTCTTGTGCTATGGGAGTCCTGTTGAGGAAGTCTGGTCCTAAGCCAACATGTTGAAGCTCTGGACCTACTTTTCCTTCTATAAGATGCAAGGTCTCTGGTCTGATTCCAAGATCCTTAATCCATTTTGAGTTTAGTTTCGTGCATGGTGAGAGATATAGGTTTAGTTTCATTCTGTTGCTTATGGATTTCCAATTCTCCCAGCACCATTTGTTGAAGAGGCTATCTTTTCTCCATTGCATATTTTTGGCCCCTTTGTCTAGTATGAGAAAATTGTATTTATTTGGGTTAGTATCCGTGTCCTCTATTCTGTACCATTGATCCACCTTTCTATTTTGGTACCAATACCATGCCGTTTTTGTTACTATTGCTTTGTAGTAGAGTTGAAGATCTGGTATTGCCATACCCCCTGCTTCACTCTTTCTGCGAAGGATTGCTTTATCTATTCTGGGTTTTTTATTCTTCCAGATGAATTTCATAATTGCTTGCTCTATTTCTGTAAGGTACATCACTGGGATTTTAATTGGAATTGCATTGAATCTCTATAGAACTTTTGGTAGTATGGCCATTTTGACAATATTAATTCTTCCTATCCAAGAACATGGGAAATCTTTCCATCTTCTAAGGTTTTCTTGAATTTCTTTCTTTAGTGTTCTGTAGTTCTCATTGTAGAGATCTTTCACCTCTTTTGTGAGGTTGATTCCCAAGTATTTTATTTTTTTCGAAGCTATTGTGAATGGGGTAGTTTTCCTAATTTCTCTTTCTGAAGATTCATCGCTTATGTATAAAAATTCCTTAGATTTATGTGCATTGATCTTATAGCCCGCTACTTTACCAAATTCACTAATGAGATCTAAAAGTTTTCTGGTGGAATTTCCTGGTTCCTCTAAGTATAAAATCATATCATCAGCAAATAGGGATAGTTTGAGTTCTTCTTTTCCTATTCGTATCCCTTTAATTTCTTTGGTCTGTCTAATTGCTCTGGCTAGAGTTTCAAGGACGATATTGAAAAAAAGTGGTGAAAGAGGGCATCCCTGCCTTGTTCCAGTTTTTAGGGGGAATGCTTTCAGTTTTTCACCATTTAGAATGATATTAGCCATGGGCTTAGCATAGATGGCCTTTACAATGTTAAGGAATGTTCCCACTATCCCTATTTTTTTCTAGTGTTTTGAGCATGAAGGGGTGCTGTATTTTATCAAAAGCTTTCTCTGCATCTATTGAAATAATCATGTGATTCTTGACTTTAAGTCTATTGATATGGTGAATGACATTTATTGATTTCCTGATGTTGAACCAACCTTGCATCCCTGGGATAAAACCCACTTGATCATGGTGCATTATCTTTTTAATATGTTTTTGTATGTGAATTGCTAAAATTTTGTTTAGAATTTTTGCATCAATGTTCTTTAAGGATATTGGTCTGAAATTTTCTTTCCTCGATGTGTCTCTGTCTGGTTTAGGTATCAGGGTAATATTGGCTTCATAGAATGAGTTTGGGAGGGTTCCCTCCTCTTCTATTTTATGGAATACTTTGAGAAGTATTGGAATGAGCTCTTCTTTAAAGGTTTTGTAAAACTCGGCTGAGAACCCATCTGGTCCTGGACTTTTCTTTGTTGGAAGGCTTTTGATGACTTCTTCTATTTCATTACTTGAAATTGTTCTATTTAAATTGTGTATGTCCTCCTCGTTCAGTTTAGGCAATTCATATGTCTCTAGAAACCTGTTGATGTCTTCGAAATTTTCTATTTTGTTGGAGTATAGATTTTCAAAATAGCTTCTAATTATGTTTTGTATTTCAGTCGTGTCTGTTGTGATATTTCCTTGTTCATTCCGAATTTTAGTGATTTGGGTTTTCTTTCATCTTCTTTTTGTTAGTGTGGCTAAAGGTTTATCAATTGTGTTTATTTTTTCGAAGAACCAACTATTTATTTTGTCAATTTTTTTTTTCAATTTTTTTTTTTTATTTTTTTTTTACGTTTACATAGGGTAATGATGTTTATTATATTTTTCCCCTCCCCCCCACCCCTCCCACCCCTCTTTTCCCTCTACACAGTCCTTCTTTCCTTCATTCTTACTGCTCTCCTTAGCCTAACTCTAAACCTAACCCTAAACCTAATGCTAGCCTGTCCCACCCCCCATTATATGTCCTCATCCGCTTATCAGTGAGATCATTCGTCCTTTAGTTTTTTGAGATTGGCTTATCTCACTTAGCATGATATTCTCCAATTTCGACCATTTGCCTACAAATGCCATAATTTTATCATTCTTCATTGCGGAGTAATATTCCATTGTATAAATATGCCACAGTTTCTTTATCCATTCATCAACTGAAGGGCATCTAGGTTGGTTCCACAATCTGGCTATGGTGAATTGAGCAGCAATGAACATTGATGTGGCTGTATCTCTGTAGTATGCTGATTTTAAGTCCTTTGGGTATAGGCCAAGGAGTGGGATAGCTGTATTGTTTCTTTTGTTTCAATTTCGTTGATTTCAATTTGATCTTACATTTTGTAGAGAGTTTCATCCTTTCAAGTGCCATTATGTTCCTCAGCAGATTTGATTCTCAAATCAACTTAGACAGGGTAAGAACCCATCTAAGTTAGAAAATTAAAATGTAGTAGGTGGCCAAGTAGCTAGCTCCTAGTGTCCAACGTGAGATATCAATACAAAAGTGACTGCTTTTTTGTTTAGTGCTTTTATGTGGCTGGAAATAGAATGGAAGCCTTCCTTTCAGAAGAGTAATAGATTGTGGGGTTAAAATTCAGAAATGAGTTGTTCTTTACAGAATTTTTTTTTTTTAATGTTTGAGGCTTTTTGTATCTAAGTGCTCAAATGGAAATCAGAAAAAAATTGTATCCTCTTAACTATACATCATTCCCAGAGAAGACATCTCAGGCCAACTGTGACAATAATGCACACCAATTGTACATAGCTTTCTTCCTGTCCCTTCTGGAAGGAGGCCTTAGTGTCAGAGTACAATTTCCTTTCCCCATAAATCTAGTGCACAATGTATATTTTTCCTGAGAAGCTTAGTTAGAATTATATGCCCTGAGTACAAAGTCCTTTAATAATTTTTACTATGCAAGTGAGATATACTTAAGGCTCACTTCATGCCAAAGTCACATATTCATTTTCACAATGTTTGATAAATGCATGCAAAAGGTATTGCACTGTGGGCTCCATAGTTTCCAATTTTGAAAACTATAATCTGTGTTTTAACATCAGTTATTTCCTCTGCTTTATTTAATTAATGATTACTGAATTTCTCTCTTTTTCATCTCTTTCAAGAGAAACACAGCTTGCTTCTGAAAGGAACTAGTTGCTGATTGCCTTTCTGCTATTGTTTAGAATTTCCTTTGGATAAAATGTAACCCAAGAGGGAAATGTCTAATTTGTTCAACAATTTGCAGACCATCTTAGTACATGGCAGCAAAACAAAAGAAAACAAACAAATAAACAAGCAAACAAAATAAGGCCAACCCACAGTAGAGTTGATGGTTTTAAAAAATGGAAGCCTAGTATGGTGGTGCATGCCTGTAATCCCAGCAGCTCTGGAGGCTGAGGTTGGAAGATTGCAAGCTCAAAGCCAGTCTCGGCAATTTAGTGAAGCCCTAAGCAACTTGGCAAGACCTCATTCCAATATAAAAATATAAAAGGGCTAGGGATGTGGCTTAGTGGTTGAGTGCCACTGGGGGTCCAATCCCCAATACCAAAAATAAAATAAAATAAAACCAAAAATAAAAAATAAAAAAGGAAAAGAGAGGATTGTTGCTACAAGAAGAAAAGAAGATATATGGATTTTTTTTTTTTTTTCAAATTGAGGGAATGTATCACCCAAGCTGAAGTTCTACTTAGCTGGAGAGTACCTGAGCTATATTGTGATACAATATTTATAAAAGGAATTAAGTGGAAGGATTCCCAAATTGCTGTCATTTGAACTGAATGATTTCTAGAAGCAACCAACTTCGAAACAAGAAAGAATTTATGAATGTGTGTCTGGGTGATTGATAGAATGGCACTCGTGGATCTCAACAAGAGCTGAGCAAGAGGGTATACACAAATCTTATAGCATCCTTTCTTTAAAATGCTTGATGTCAAGTGTAGGGGGTGAAGAACAACTTATAGGAATTTCATAGTGCTGGACAAAAGAGGCAATATTTATTAATTCATTTATGCATTCATTCATTTGTCAAATGTTTATTAAAAATGGATGATAGGCAGGCTTATTTATAGGCACTAGGAATTAAACGGTCAACGAAAGCTTTTATGAAGCTTACCTTAGAGTATGTGTAATAGATAAGGTAAATTAATGGAACATATACTATTTTCATGTCAATAAGAACTAAAATGAAAAGAGGGCAAAGAAAAGTCTCCATATACAATTTTAGATAAGATGGCCAGGAAAGGAATCACTGAGAAGATGGCATTTAAGTACAGAAAAAGGTGAAGAAGAAAATCATGGAAGTATCTGGAAAAGGACCCATTCATTAAAAGAAACAAGATGTGGAAGAATAGAAGTGGGCTGCTATTTGAGAGTAAATAGAGTATATCCAACAATGATTTCAGAGAGAATATTGGGGAGGATGCTGTGAACAGGTTTGAACGCCATTGAAAAGGATTAATCACTTTTATTCTAAGCAAAAAATAAAGCCATTAAAGAATTTTGAGCAGAAGCCAATAATAGTCCAACTGACGAGTAGTAGGATTATGTTAGCTGTTCATTTGGAATTAGACTGGAAGAAAAGGGAAAGGTCTAAGAAAGACCACTTAGAACATATTGAAATGATCCACATAAAGGTGAGTTTGGATAAGTGTTAGAGTGGGGGAAGTGAGAGTGATCATACTGTGGATAAATTCTGAAGGTAGAGACTTGCTATACAGAGTAGTGAGTCTCTTTTGTGTAGCTATTTTAACTATTTGGTATATAATGCTCAAGGAAATTTGGAAAAATGAGAAATTTTATAACAGTAAATTATATGGTAAGCAGAGGCATAAAATGCTAGAGTGTTTTAAAAGAACATATGATACATATGATAACTAAACTTCGCAATAGCTATTGTAACTAGAATTGTATATAGTATAATGGTGATTAGCGGCATGACTTGTATAGATACATACATGTGGGTTAAAATTTTAGATACGGCAGTTATTATCCATCCATGGGACCTTTGATGCTTTACTTAAAATATTCTCTTCATCTATAGGAGAAAGCAATAATACTAATATTGCAATATCATTCTGAATTGACATGATCTGAGTTTCTTATTGTAATATTTGGATTTTATCGAATGCTGACTAAATATTCACTATTCATATTATACATATAATTATTATTCATTTAATTGAGCTTATTTTGACCTTTGATATGGGCTTTTGTAGTAACATATGTTTTTAAAGGGCTTGTGTTAGAGCAAGCAGGAGAACTCTAGACTTGAAGTGTAAAGACCTAAGTTCAGAAGTGGTTGTTTATCCAACCTTAGAGTTTATTGATTTCAGGGCAGTTCAGGTCTTATGATTTTCAATGCAAAGTTTTTTTTTTCTATTGTGCTATTAATTTCCAAGGAACACAAGTTGTACTAGAAAAGGCTTCAAAACCTTACATAACTAGGTGATCCTATAGTAAGATCACTCATCAAATTTATTCTCCAGACCTCAGAAATCTTCATGATTAACTAAAACAATCAGCCTCACTTTTTGGTACAGAGTTAACATTTCTAAATCTTGTTGACCTGAATTCAGCAATCAAGCTGGAGACTCAGAAAATTTCAAGTTCAAAACTATGTGGATGTATCAATATTGACTTTATATCCCTCAATTAAAGCTGTAATTTCAGAATTATATATTAGGGTAAGTTTCTAGAAATAGCATACATTGCAAAATCTACAGATTTTGTTTTGATCACGAGCTGCTGCAGATAATAAAAATAAATTTACTCTTTGCTTTCATAAGACTTTCTTAAATCCAGTTCAATACTAGATAGGGAAACAAGATGAAATAAAACTGAGTCAATTCTGTATACCAAGGACACCCCTTAACCAAGCATATAATTCCCTGTACATCACTAAAATAACCTATGGTTGAAAAATAAATTTTACATTGATGCAGAATAGGTTTTTGGAAGCTGTGTAGATAACATGCTCCTAACTTTTGAGTAAGGGTGGGAACCTTTGACCAAATATATCAGTACCCATATTTTCCAAATCCACTTTATTGTTGGATGAAAGTGGGTGTTCATATTTGAGTATTCCAGTGGCTTCGATGTACCACATCGAGTGCAGTGGAACAGTATCTATTACTTGATGAAAGGGTTCTTCTCTCCCTCTACCTCGACCCACATACATACACACACAGTCAGTTTCAGAAACAAACAAAAATCTAATTCTCAATTTCAAACTATCGTTTACCATTTTGAGGCCTTTGTTTTTAATTTATGTAGAGGGCTACTGTCAATGATTTTTGACTCTCTCTGTTGAGAAAGAAGGAAGGTTCCAGTGCCATCCTTGGAAAGCAGAATCTCTCAGGAAGAAATGCATTCCCATGTACTACTTCTTGTGCAGAAGTGACCATAAACATTTATGTGCTGCTTATACTCCATTCATTATCCAGTAGCCAGGGTGGCACCTCAGTAGGATTTGTGAGAGTGTAGAGCATTCATATGGCCTTCAACTACCAGAAGAAATCAATTTTGTCAAGGAGAAATTAAACTTTGGAATGCCTGTAATCCCAGTGACTCTGAGGGTGAGGCAGGAGGATCACAATTTCAAGGTCAGACTCAGCAATTTAGGAAAGATCTAAGCAACTTAGTGAGACCCTGCCTCACCGGGGAATTAGGTCAGTGGTAAGTGCTACTGGGTTCAATCCCCAGTAACAGAAAGAGGAAGGAGGAGGAGGAAAAAGGAGAAGGAGGAGAAGAGGAGAAAAGGAGAAGAAGAAGGAGAAGGAGAAGGAGAAGGAGAAGGAATAATAAAGCTTTGGTGCTTAGGGCTGCTGTGAATCAAGATGGCAGAATCTAAAATAATGTTCCTTTAACTTACGCTAGAATCTAAGAAACTGGAGAGAAAATCAATATAAACAAAGAAATTTATTTTCCTGCTTGGATAATTAAGCCAGTGTTATAAGATCAAAGAGATTCTTTATTCTCAAAGTGACATTATGACAATCATTTGAATTTAAAATGGAGATAAATGATGTTGTACCTCAATATTTTCTGAACTGTCTTTTTCCAAAACATCTTTTCTATGAAATGCCAATAGATGGACTATGTCATATTAGAAAGTATCTCTGTTATCTTCATGATAAAAGTAGAAACATTAAATGAATTTAAATAGAATCAATGATCAGATTTGGGTAATAACAGGATCACTCTGGATGTGCTTGATTTCCAATGGGATGGAGAAACAAAAGAGAGCAGGCTGCCTAAAAAGACATTGTTCTGATTTATAAAGCACATAAGGGTGCTGCTGAAAGAAGGGGAGAGAAGAAAGATGTAAGAATTATGGCCTCAGTTTATTTGATTAAATTTGATGGCATACACATTCTCCAGACTTGTTTTCCTTTTCCAAAAAAGTCAACCTGTAAAACACAGGAAGCCCAAGTTCACCTAGAAACTGAATTCTCTGAGTCAGCTGCAAATTGAGGATAAATTATTGTTAAGAATTTTGCTATATCCACCCACTTTTTATAGTTCAAAATCTCAGATTTTATTGTATTCCTCCACCAATGAAAAGAGAAAGTTATGCAGCGTTAGGATTCTTATATGCAAACTTTAATGACTGAAGATACTTGCTAAATGCTCAATGCAGAATAGAGGATGACAGTATTGCTTTCTCTTAAATACACATTGTTAACTGCAACATAATAAGTAGCAGCTTGAATGGGGCTGCCTCAAGACGAAATTCCTTTTAGTCTGGAATAAGTGACAAAAACATATTCACACTTCTTTATCTTTTTGTTTGAAGCTGCAACATTATTTCATGCTCCACAATGAAAATCAGCTTTGAACAGAAGGTATTTTTATTGTATGCAATCTCTCAATGATCCCAATATAACACCAATTAAATCAAAGAGGTTCAGAAAGCTGTAAAGGGTCTTAGAGGGTTTTGTAGACTACCTTTATCCTGTTGTAGAATCACTTATAGCTCTGAGAGTTTTATTGACCAGCTCAAGGCTATCAAGCAGGAGAAATGGAGAACCCAAGAGTCCTTGTTCTACTATCTTATTTTATTAAATTTTTTCCACTCTTCCAAGCATTTTACTTATTTTTTCCCTTACAACTACTCAATTTATGATGCTTTTAGTAGCAATATAACATGGGAGAGAAGGCAGAGAGGACATCACATAGAGAAACTTCTCTCATTACCTTTTAATGCAAAAGCAGATTGCAGGAGCTGGAGGCCAGACTTGTAACTCAACCCTGAGGAGCATAGTTGGTGAACAGAATCAGTACAGCTCCCAGTGTGGCCTTTTCCTTTTGTATACGTTTTCCTCTAAACTTGAGTTTTTCACGTAATGCACTTTTTCATGTTTTGGTTGATACTCTCATAACAGTATCATTTTTAGATCAAATGTAAACTGCCTGCAATGAATAAGAACAATATGCACTGCCTGAAGAGTTGAATAAACTTATCCTGACTCTTTCCATGCATCCTCCAGTGTTTTGTCCCACAACATGGAGAAAATGTGTTAAGGCAGATGAGATAAGGAATTACTACTGAACTATTACAGAAGGGTGGGATTATCTATCCTGAGAAATGAACATTTCTATCCCATAATGTGGAAGCAAATAATAATCATGGTAGTAGTCAGAGGGTTCAGGTGAGATACTACATCATTCACATTAAGGAAGATGCAATAGGGGAAGTAAAATCATCTTACAGGATTTGGGGAAATATAAACTAAATCAGAAGAAAAGACTAGCCAAACGTAGAGTAAAAAACTGCTAATGAAATGCACACTTTTCGTAGATGTTTAGGGATCTTAAGAGTTACTGATAGTAGTTTCCTAAGGTACTCAATCGACAAGCAAAATGAGAATCCATTCATTCAGTGGGGAGGAGTTCAATGATCAAATGGAAACAGTGACTGTGGATCTGGGAGTTTGGAATTATGACATTCAGGACCCTAATTATGTTTCAGTCCTCCCACATATAAATGAAAAATAGATATCTTGAAATGATACCTAGTTTTCTAAAACCCATGAAGTCATTCAGTGACAGACCTGACTTAGAAGATAGGGAAGGTAGCCAATCAAAAAGTGGTCCAGGTAGAGAGGATGATATGCCACACACACCGACAGAGTAGGAAGAAATCTTTTATTCACATAATGAGACTTTCTTGGGGTAATTGGAAAATTTCTTAAGCAGGTCCAAAACTGGCTTGAGAGAACAATCAAGGCTCTCTCTGGCTAAGATTTTATTGCAGTTAGGTGATGTGGCTTGGGTGAGGTTTCCCAGGAACCAGCCATGGTTGAATGACCCATTAGTATGTTTAGGGCTCTTAAAGAATTAGCATGAATTAGATGACTTTAACCTACAGAAACTACTTCTGCAATGATTCTGGAGTTCAGAAGAGAGAAATCATGGTGCCAATGATGTTGGTTCCTATGAAGACCTGAGAGAAGCATTGCTCTGTGCCTCTCTCCTAGTTTCTTCTATCCGTGTCTTTGCTTGGTTAGAGGCTGTCTCTCTGCTAATGATGCCTCTATCATCATAGGGCCTTCTTCCCTATTCCTGTGGATTCTCTCCTCTGGTAAAGACCACAGTCACATTAAATTAAGGAAACACCTTAATATGGCATGGTCCTATTTTAATTCAGTAATTACATCTCCAAAGACCTTATTTCCAAATAGATTCACATGCTGAAGTTTCAAATGGACGTGCATTTTGGGTGGACACTTGAGTCTAGTATATGATTGGAACTTCTTGGTGGTACCAAAAAGGACAACTCGTAGACTTTCTTACTCATTTGTTCAGTGATGGAGCAAGAAGGAAAGAGGGAGAGGAGAGAATTCTGAAGTTGTCCCCTGTCAATCATCAAATATTTAGTCAAACTCTTCATTGCAAAAGTCTCCTGATTCCTCTATAAGTTAATATCTTTATTTAGTTAACTAGATTTATAAAAATAAAGAATGAACCTATTTGGCCCAGCTATCCCACTCCTTGGTTTATACCAAAATGACTTAAAATAAGCACACTACAGTGACACAGCAATATCAATGTTCATAACACCTCAATTCACAGTAACTAGATTGTGACAAACCTAGATGCCCTCCAATAGATTAATGGATAAAGGTACTGTGGTAAATATATACAAATGAATATTATGCAGCCATAAAGAAGAATAAAATATGGCATTTGCAGGTAAATGGATGGAGTTGGAGAATATCATGCTAAGTGAAATAAGCCAATCCCAAAAAACCAAAGACCAAATGTTTTCTCTGATAAATGAATGCTGATACATAATGGGAGAAAGGGGGTAAGGGAATAATAGAGGAATGTTGGGTTGTGTAGAGGGAATTGGGAGGAGGAGAGGGGGTAGGGGGAAGGAAAGATAATGGAATGAGACAAACATCATTACCCTGTGTACATGTATGATCATACAAATGGTGTGACTCTACATCATATACAACCAGAGAAATGAAACCCATACCCCTTTTGTGTACAATGAATCAAAATTTAAAAAAAAGAAAAATCCCACTTGAAAAAAAAGAATGACCCTAACATATATCTTTCAAATTTGAATCATTATGACTGTAAAAGGGAGATGCTAAAATGATTAAAGATGCTGATTTATCTACAAGAGCTGTATACCAGTCTATTTTAGTTAAACATGATCTTATGTACAATCTTCCCAATAATAAAGAATACAAAATTCAGAAAAAATCAGAGATAATTTCTTGGTGAAGAGACTACAAAATTTAAGGAATTCTTTCTCCATACTACTAGATATTTGATGTGAAGGAAGGTGAGTATAAAAGTAGCTGAAATCAAACAGGGCCCCCAGGCAAAGGTTTTGTGATATCAAGAAAGAATGCAAATATAAGAACTGGGATTTGAGGTAGGGAAGTGTTCTCAGAAATATATTCCAGAACCATTTCATTCAACATATGCAATAACTTACACCAGAACCAGGAGCAATGTTGAATTGTCAAGTTCCTTGATTAGGGCACTAGAATAAATGTGAACAAATTCCACCTCTCAGTGCAGCTATGGAACAGTGGTTCAGTAGGGGTCTGGGGCCTTAAGACCTGATACCTGCTTTATATAGTCTAGTGTTTTATAAAACCCTTCCTCTGCTATCTTTGAAAGAAATGTATGATCAATGTCATGTAACTCATATACATGCTATTTATAATTAGAAATAAATATAATCCTCTAACTGTAATGAAAGCAATTTTTAAAATATGCATTGAATTGTAAATGGTTCAACTCTTCCCCAGTAGAAAAAATAATACAGCACTCAGATGCCTCCACCTACAAATAGAGTCATGGTAATTAAGACAAATGCAAATTCAATTCCGTAGTCTTAGTGGATTAAAGATCTTGAGTGAATTACATCTGGTGTCTATTTTTGGAAATAATGACCTAATCTTGGTAAGGTCTGAACAGAACAGAATATAGACTTTCTTCGATTTATATGTTGTTTTCTTTCCTGGCAAAGTTCATTCATATTTAAAGGTTGCACAGGGCAGGTTTGGATTTGTAGTAGTTCTGTTCTCCTGGGTCTTTCCTAGAGTCCCATGCCAGAGCAAACTGAGTTTGAGCCATTGTCTGACCCCTGTGTACACAGGCTGCTGACATTGAAGCAGGTTGCATAGTGAGGAATAAAAAGAAAAAGAAAGCTTGCATAAGTATTTTAATTTATATGAAAAACAGAATTAGACTTCAGGTTTAGATTATTACAATGCATTTTCTTCAGCTGTTTAGTATCTGATGGGACACCTATGTTAAGCAATTTCATTGACAACCCAAAACATCCCTAACAAATATTCAAGGTGCCCCTGAAACCAAATAGAACAGATCACTTTAAATTTCTTAATTTATAGAAAATGTGTTTCATCCTACATAGCTAGTGGTTACTTGCAATTTTTAATGTAATTTTTGATAAGTGCCAATTAAAGCCAATTTTAACAGGCTCTGTCAGTCATAGAAATTAAAATGCCCTCAGCTTTCTAACTTAGTAGATTTACTTAATGTTGTGAAAACATTTCATTCCACTGAGAAAGGAAGACTAATGTTTGTTAGGGTTTATTTTAATCAAATAAAGATTAAGGTCATCCGGTAAATATGAAGGTGGATAATAGCATGATGACCCAAATTGCTTGAAATGGAGAAATGGACATAAATTTCTGGCCTGATATTTATGAAACTAATGATCAGTAGCAGTATTTAAAAGTTTTATTTTGTAAAGGGATTGGAAATGGAGTTCAATTTGGTGGAATCCTATGTCCAGGAAATGTACCAAAAGCTTAATATAAACATACACTAACTGATTTATAGAGAATTTATGGAAATATATAGCCAGAAATTTCTCTGCATTCATCAGATACTATCAACTATTAGGTTTATTTCAGACTCCAAATCTAAGAAGACAGACTGGAGACTATCCAGAAAAAAAATTACAGCAAAATAATAAAAAGCCTAAAAATGCATGTTCTGTATGTATGTGCATATATGCACGCCTGTGGATTTGTATGTATATGCAGATCACTGATACTGGAAACAATATATTTTACTGTCTTATGTTCACAACATTTTTCACTATGCACATTTTAAACTTTTTTCATAAGTTCATGTTTCAATAATTGTTCTTTTTAGTTTGTATTAAACATAGATGTACATATACATAAATATGTATATATATATATATGTCATGAAATCTAACCTATCTAATATTGATGCGTACAGTATAGTTTACTACAGGTTTATTGTACAGCAGATCCCTACAACTTTTTCATCTTGTATAACTGAAACTCTATGGCCATTGAACATCTTCTCATTTTCCCTTTGTCCCTAACTCCTCAGGACAACCTTTCTATTTTCCATGATTAGAAAATCCTATAAGTTTGATGACTTCATGTGCCTCATATATATGGGTTCATATGGTCTTTTCTGACAGGATTATTTCTCTTAGCATAATGTCCTCAAATTTCAATTATGTTGTAGCATATGACAAGATCTCCTTTTTCAAAGAGGAATACTATTCCACTCTAAGCTTATAACATATTTTCTTTATCCATTCATGCAGTAGTGGAAAATTAGGTTGTTTCCTCCTCTTAGGTATTACGAACAATATTACAGTGAATGTGGGGGTGCAAATATCTCTTTAGATTTGATATCAAATATTTTGAAAAATACTCAGAAATGGGATTCCTGAATCATATAGTAATTCTATTTTAGCATTTTGAAGAAATTCTCAATTATTTTCCATAATGGTTTTATGAATTTCCATTTTTAACAAAGTGCAGAAAAGTTTTTCTGAGTTCTTGCCAACACTTGATATGTTCTGTTATTCTCTTTTGTTGTTTATCAAGGCCATTCTAACTTAAATGAGATAAGATTTTACTTGTAATTTTGGGTTTCCTTTATGATTAGTGATGTTGAACATTTTTTGGATACTTGATAACATTTATACTTCTTCTGAGAAATGTCTATTTAAATTCTTTGCCAACTTTTTCATTGGGTCATTTGTTCTCTTACTGTTGAGTTGTTTAAGTTTTAATAGATTTTGGATGTTATCCACTTACAGGTGTATGTTTGCAAATATTCTCTTTCATCCTGCAGATTGTCTTTTCCCTGTGTCAATTATTTACTTTGCTGTGCAGAAACTTTTTAGATTGACGTAGTTTCATTTTGCCATCTTTGCTTTTTATTTTTCCTGTGCTTCTGGTGTTGTACCTAAAACATCATTTGCCAAGACCAATGTTATGAAGTTCTCACTTTTGTTTTCTTCTAAACGTTTTATAGACTCAAGACTTGTCTTCAAATCTGTTGTCAGTTTCGAGTTAATTCTGCTGTTTAGTATAGGATAAGCATTCGATTCCATTCTGTCTTGTGTGGATATACAGTATTTCTAACACTCTCTGTTGAAGAGATAATCCTCTCCTCACTGTGGAGTCTGAGTACCCATATTGAAGATCATTTAACTGTATAGGCACTCTGGATTTATTCTTGGCTCTCTATTCTGCACCTTGGCAACATATCTGTCTTTATATCAGTGCCATAATCTTTTGATTACTATAGCTTTGCCATCTGTTTGAAGTCAGCCAGTGTGCAACTGCCACCTTTTATTCCTCTTCTCAGGGTCTGAAACTCCTATTCTGCCATCTTGCTCTTGTCACTCTCACTTATATTCACATTTGCACACTGAATGTGGCATAAGATTAAAGCATAGTCCTGCAGTAAATAGTAAAATGTTTATATTTACCTGTGTTTCCCAAAGCACATTAAACTTATCTAATTTTAAAGCCCATCTTTTCTTCAAATTCTCTTTGCCCTACCTACCTCCTTTTACAATGCTGCTCTTCCAGGAGATGGGGATCCTCCTTGTATCTAAGTCCACCTCAATTTCCACAAAGAAGGCTCTTGATCCTCAGCAATTGCAGTTTTTCCATTTCCCAGTGTTCTTCACTCCAGTTTCCTTTAGTTTTCCTGGACATTAGGTACTGCATGGAAACTCTAGGAGCAAAAAGTAGCATGGGTGAGGATCCATGAGCAAACACCTTCCCTGCTGAGGGAATGCAGGAGGTGGCATATAGAAATAATGCAGGAAAAGAAGATTGCACACATTCAAGTGAGGACATAGCAGAGTTCCTATTCCTTTTCTTCTGCCTATCTTTATTTTTTCCCTTTCATCATTCCATCTTGTTACCTCTTTTCCATCTTTTCTTTGTTCCTTCATTCCAACCATCCTTTTCCTCTGTCATCTTTCTTGATCATATGATCTCATTTCAGATTCTTTCTGAAGTCAAATAATCATTAAAATATATAACAGCTTCATGTTGTTTAACATACAAAACACTTTTCCTTTTGTTATCAGGTTATGAGTTATTATTATGTTAAAGTTGAATTTTCCAAGTGATTCTTCTTTATTTTTTTTCAGATTCAGGAAAGAAAATGTTGTCCACCATGTTTCATATCTGTCTATACAGTTTTATAGATATATAATTTTCTTATTTATGCACCTGATGTTTATACAAACACGTTTAATTCACATAAAGTCATTTAATAAGAACATTCTATGTACTCACATAATATGGATATTGATTTTTTTAAATTTGTTTTTATTGTAAACAAATGGGATACATGTTGTTTCTGTTTGTACATGGAGTAATGGCATACCATTTGCATAATCATACATTTACATAGGGTAATGGTGTTTGATTCATTGTTATTTTTCCTTCCCCCCCAAACCCCCACCCCTCTTTTCCCTCTATACAGTCCCTCCTTCCTTCATTCTTGCCCCCCTCCCACTCTCCTCCTCCAAGTGATTCTTTAAGACTACCAAAAGAGTGAATAAAGAATAAACTTAAACCAGACTTTACCAAGTCACCTACTCTTTCCACTATTAAATTATGTGAAATGGGTTCTCAGTGAAGAAATGAAGGGATTTCTTCATCTTTAAATTGCAAATTATAATGATTCCTATGTTATAGCATCTCAAAAGATAGAACAAAGGTGTGTAATATGCTATTATACCCAACGCATCAAAATTGCTCAAAATATCACAATATGATTTAAAGCAATATAAGGGGAGAGCAGTGAGGGAGGTACTCTATGTATTCCAGAGAAAAGAAGATGATAGGAGGAATTTATGGCATCTTTGGGGAAGCTATTATACTGAAAAATTTCTTGAAGAAATCTTTTTTAGAAAACAAAGTTTTGGAAAGTATTCATCTTTTCAAAAATCCTTTTTGGTAGATAGATTATTCCCTAAAATTGCAATTTTAATTTCAGGAAGATTATTTATGTTTGGATGTATATTTCCCCACATTTTTCTATCTATATATGTGTCTGGGTGTGATTAAGTTGTAAAATACAAACAGATGGATTTTACTTTGTAATTCCATGGACAATGCAGTGATGATTCAAAGTTTTTTTAGCATTTTCAGCAAATAAATATAAGCTACTTACAGTTTTAATTATTTGGACAAAATTTTTTTGAGTATTGATATAATCATATTGTTGTCTGTATTTTTTGTGTATGCTTCTGGATTGCTTGGGGCCTATATCCAGAATAATATCAATAATCATAATCTGAAGGATATATGTTGTAGCTAATAAAATTTAGTGGCAATTAACATATAAAAGCTCCAATTTCCATTTAACCTCCACTTTGCTTTGAACTAATAGTCACTTGATTGAAATGTGACTCAGTTATAAATTGCTTCTTAATGAGGAATTTGGGGTCTCTTCTGTGTTAAAGTGAAGCAACTCCACAAAGATCCTTTGTCTTATTCTACGTTTTTCATCACATTCTAGAGAATTAAGGTTACCCGGAATCTCTGTACACAATCCATATCCGTTCACAAGTCTGTGTTGACATTTAGCCACCGTCTGCTCTGTACACGAGCTTTGCGTTTTCCATAAACTCTGCTAAGATCTGTATTGGATTTTCTATATTAGCATTCCAAGTTTGCATCTGCACACCTTACATGTGGTGTTGCTGGGAATTAAACTCACTTGAATATTAGGACAGGAGCCAAAGCAGTCATACGTTGTGACTGAAGCACAGGAAGCAAGTCTTGGCAGAAAGTGGTTCTTTACTTGTCTGCTTTGGCAGGTGCTCAGCAACCCACTTCAGCTCACACATCAATCTTCACATGATATTCCTTTGGTGATTTTCAAAACTCATTGCTGATGTAATTTTTGAAGGAATAATTAAGCCTCAGTGGCTTGATGTCACCATAATGGCTTATTTGATGTTCAAATGACACACAGTATCTGCATTGCTAGTAATTGTCCTCAGACTCACCCCCTCTCCCTTCTCTTCCTTTGCCTTGCACCAGCATACAATATCCTTTATTCAGAGTTACTTTAGGGTCTTAAGTTCATGATTTCCTGATAATAAGGATATATTCTGATCACCTTTTGTCATGTTCCTTTCAAGATTCCCTTTATCTTTGATTTTTGTATGCTTGCATCTTCCTGGGAAGTGAAGGGGACCCCCGACAAAGGCAGATTCAGTACTTCTTGGAACCCATATCCAAAATAGTGTCTACATTCATGATCAGAAGGATATATATGATGTAGCTAATAAAATTTACTGGCAAACACTTTACTCACAGGATGTTGTGAAAACCCAACACTGTGCCTGTTGTTTTGCTTGAATACTACTTCCAGGTGGACTAAACTGTACTTGTTTTAAGATCTAGTCCTCATGTGAATGGACACAGCCCATCAACATTCTTAATGATGTCTTTCTTTTATTCTCTTCCCTAACTTCCTACCAACTCCTAATTTCTTGAGTAATTCTTGACTTTTTTCACCCCCACTTCTCTCCTCCTCTTTTATTATTTTCTTACCCCTTTTTTGTCTTTCTTCTATCTTATGATAATTTAAGACTTGTTTGAAAAAAAAAAAAAAAACTCCCTTGGTTACAATCAGTGTATTTATTATTTCACTAAAAATATCCAACCTTTGGGAGACTAGCACTCATTTTCACTTTGGTTCTTTTTTCATGAAGACAATTTGCACACGTGGATTTTCACCTGTATCAAAGCTATAAAGAATACACCATCTCCAACTGGGATTTCAAATGAGTTTCTCAAGAAGGAACCCACAATATTTGTACCTGTTAAAATATTTTGTGAGACCAGCAGGATGCAAGACCAAAGCTCTGTTAAAAGTTGCCAAAAGTTAGTTCACTTTGTAGCTCTTCTTACTTTTTTTGAGGTAAGAGAATGCTATGTTAGCTGTACAATTTTATATGCCAATCTAGAATTGACCACAGAGGAATAAAATGGAATTTCTCTTCATTATTAAAGTAATATATATTCTAATTTATGTGTTTTTATCCTAAAAGTCAACATGAAAAAGAATCATATCAAGTAAACCAAGCATACTCATAAGACATTATATAAATGCCTTCTGTTTATTGAAACCTTGATGGATTAGACCTGGATCCACCCATCAAGGAAATTTTGGTAATATATGAAATGACCAAACGATGATGATGATAATGATGATAAGATGAAAATGAAGCCATTAAAGCTAAATAATTAAATGCGCCAGTCGAGCAATTTCTGAACCTGGTAGATCATTAGTAATCACCTGGCCATTTTTTCCTACTAATGCAGATTTATGGGCCCTACTCCAATTGAATCAGAACCTCTGGACTTGCAGACATAAAAATAACACATTCAGAAATATTCATGCATGAGACTAATGATCAACCAGATGGGAGAATTACTGATAGGCCTCTGGTCCTTTAGAAAGGAAAGGGGATTGACTTTATGTCTATGTGTCCGTAAAGGAGGACATTTGGCTATTGAAGGATTGATAGTATTTGGATAAGCAAAGGGTATTAAAAAGGATGTTCTCAACTGAAAAACTATATATAAAAAAGTAAAACCTATTTTATAATGCACTTGTTCTTCTTTTCTCCTAGATATTTTCATATGTGTACAAAACTTGTATATATCAAAGGTCTCTATAAACATTCTCTCATCATCTTTATGTAATATATTGCACAAATAATGTTACACACACATATAATAACCATTTTAAAATATTCCCAGATTCACTGGTAAATGAACAGCCAGTGGATACTTTATACAGGGGAGTACCAAAGATAAAAATGTACTCACACTAAAAGATTCAAAAGTGTGAACCAAAGCTCCAGAAATGTAAAAGGAAGCAAAAATGAAGGCAACAAAAGTCTAGTAAATTTGGATATTTTGCTCTTATATTTACATAGTGTCTGTTTTTCAAAAGTGTATAAGACTAAATAGGACACAAAAGCAGTATCTCCTCCTTCTGTTTTTCTTCTATCCTCAAATATTTTGGACATTCCAGTGAGCCAACAATTGACCATGAAAGTCATGCAAGAATTGTAATAGGAAGAGGAAAAAGAGTATATATTTTTGCAAAACATTGCTTTTCATTCCAGCAGTAGAAAATATGCAGAAATGTTGTTCTTGGTTGTGCTGCCCCTTTGCACTATCCAACATTGGCTGGATGGCTGGAAGACTTTCCATAGTGGTTTACAAGAACCTCACTATGCATTAGGGCAATAAGGAGATGCTTTTGAGTGTGTCCAGTTAAAAGTTTCATTTAGGTTGAGAAAGTAAAATGTATCTCAAAATAATAAAGAGACTAGATGATAGGAATTAATGTCACTTGGTGAGAAACATAAGCCTAGTGCTTTAGATGAAGTATAAATTGATGGGGGTCTAGAGAGCAGGAAAAGGAAAGAAGGAAGGGTTTAATTATTTGGACACCATTGCATATTTTGCTACAGGCTCAACATTAGGAAAGCAGCATTTTTGAAAGATTTATTTCTAAAACTTAGGAAGCTATGTTATAAAGGAACTGATATGAAATTGGGATCTAGTAGTCCTACACAAGTCAGAGTAGTGAAGATAGAACTTGCATTTCCATATCATGCACTAAATAATTTTTATCTTGATGCCTCTATGACATTGCATATGACTTTCCATATTATGCTCAAACACACACACACATATGTAATGCTTATGTTGATATGTTCCTGAACATATGATGGAATCAAAGTGCCATGCATTGAAAGAACAAAAAGAAGGTTTATTATTGATTATTTCAAATTTCTTATTTATTTATGGGAACATTCCAGTAGAGTTTCCTTGACCCAGTGTGGCTGTGGGGAATTAAAGAGATACATTAGACCTGATAAGTGGAGACCGTTTTCCACGGGTCCTATTAGACTTAACAACACAATGAGTCTGAAGAGAAAGGGAACAGAGGTCAGGGAGATGTCAGGAGCACTGAGTGCAGACAGCCAGAGATGTCAAGTGAGAGATACCCTGCTGGACAAATAATTGCTTGCCAAATTGTCAGCAGTATCCTCCTAAGAAACACTTAGGAATTAAGTGGTTCTGGGTGTGGGCTTGGAATGAGGCAATCCTGGTCTTGGATTCGAGGTATACTACAATTTCCTGTGATACCTTGCACAGCTGACATTATCTCTTTATGTTAATCCTCAGTTAACCCTTACTAAAGGATACAAAAATACCTACACACAGAAGTATTGTGGGAATCAAATAAGACTATGGCTCTAAATGAGTTAATGTAGTCCCTGGAACTTAGTATGTAGCTAAGAAAAATTATCAATATTAGTGACTTTCAAACTTCCATAAAGTCCCTGAATTGAGCCCAAATTCTAGAATAAGCTTCAAACTTCAGGTTTCTTTTTTTTGGGGGGGGCAAGGGAGGTACCAGGATTGAATTCAGGGGCACTCGACCACTGAGCCAGTCCTATTTTGTATTTTAGGGTCTCACTAAGTTACTTAGCACCTTGCTTTTGCTAAGGATGGCTTTGAACTCATTATCCTCCTGCCTCAGCTTCCCGAGTCGCTGAGATTACAGGTGTGTGTCACCACACCCAGCCAAACTTCAGGTTTCTTTCAGGATGATTTTGTTCTTCCTAGCACTATATACGCAGATATTAGGCTTATCCAGTTATTGAGCATTCTGTACTTGGTGACAGTATACTGGTTCAACTATTTTTTGCTTGCCTTTAACTCTAAACCTCTATAAAATCCTAAGAGTTAAAATTTCTTTGTCTCTTCTCTGTTGGACCTATATATTAACCACTTAGCAATGTTGCCCTTGTTCCCCAAAAGGCATGTTAGACACACTCAGCAAAAGTTCTTTTAGTCACATCTCTCCTTAAAATCCTCGTGTGCTCTTCCACCCTGATATATTTGGCAATTATATCCATATCTTTTCATTCATTTCTTCATCATTCATCCCAACAAATATTTATTAGATGCCTACTATATGCCAATTTTCTTTCTAGATATCAACAATACAGCTCTGTTAACAACAAACAACAACAACAGGTATCTCTTCTCATTCAGCATCATTCTAGTGGAGAAAACAAACAATGAACAGCCCAAATAAACAGCATAAGGTAATTTCTGAGAGGCAGAAACATGGTTAGCAAATTGAGATAGGATACTTTGTAACAAGAGAAAAATGGAGATAAGAGTATCTCAGGAATGCTTTTTTGAGGGATATGTGAATTGAAACTTGAACCATCTAAGTCAAGGTGTGTGGGTGGGGAAGGGAAAGATTTACAGGCAAGTATCTGTAGCACTGAAGTTTAAAGATTCCGGGGGGAGGGGGAAATCAATACTGTCATTAAACCAAAGTAAAGGAGAAATTGTAGGCAAGATCAGCAATACAGGTAGAAGCCCACTTATGCACAGTGGAGGGGTTTGGACTTTGTTCAAAAGCCTGGAGCAGATCCAGCTTCATCTCCCATCCACCTTTTTCTCCAGTGTAGTCCTCCTTAGCTTGCTGAGGGTAAAAGAACCACTCCTGTGTCTTCATTTTCCTATCAATCCCTCCCCGGCATCCAGCCCACAAGTCCAGGGCAAATTGAATTGAAGAGGAATGATTCTGTGGCCATTTTACTGTACTCATCTTTTCTTAACACTGGAACCACTATAGCAACTTCTCTGTTCAAAGTCAAAGTAGAGCTTTGAGAGTATGGAGATTCCTCAAAAACTAAGAATGGAACCACCATGTGACCTAGCTATCCCACTCTTTGGTATATATGCACAAGGTCTAAAATAAGCATACTAATATGGCCACATCAATTTTTATAGCATCAATTCATCATAACCAAGCTATGGAACCTACCTAGGTGCCTGTCAACAGATGAATGGATAAAGAAAAATGTGGTTTAAAAAGATCAGAAGAGTAAAAGGAAAGGAATGGGGGAAGGATTAAGGAAGTGCAAGGGAAAGTACTGGGAACTGAATTAGAGCAAATTATAGTCCATGCTTTTATAACGATGTTGAAATGAATCCTAATATTATGCATAACTTAAAAGAAGCAATTAAAACCCAAAAATATAGAGCATAGAGAAAATAAGCATTAAATAGCAAAAACACATATACATATCATTTTAAAAAAAGAATCTGGCTTATAATAAAGAAAATTTTATGTAAATATGAAATAAAGGTCCCAATTCTATAACAAATTAAAGGAAACAAGAATCTTTGGATGTGGGGATTTTAATGATAAACTTCATAAGATATGTGTGGACAGACATGGTAGATTTGAATCACCATGAAGGTAGTATATAGATCATCCCAGTGGTCTTTATGGTAACTGGACAGCTTACCTGACCTTTGTTTTCTCAGCTGACATTATCAACTCACATGTTCCCAGGGCTTGCCATGTGCCAGGTAGCATCCTAAATTCTTTGCCAAAGTATGCACAACAGGCTGGTTTTGTGACATAGCTACTCAAAGTGGGCTGTTTCTTTTATTCACAAAGCTAAAGTTCATATAATAAAAACACTTTTCTTAAAATCTTTGCCTTTTTTTGGTTGACAGAATAATTTTAGTTTTTTTTTTTCTTTTTTTGATATAAACTCTAATGTGATTGAATGGAAAATAGAAAAGTAGAGTCACAGTACTTTTTCTTTTTTTTCCTTTACTAGCTCATGGGAGGAAAAGAAAAGTGATATTTTTCTTAGTTTCATCAAGAAATATCCACTCCATATCATTAAAAATAACAAGACTTTCAAATGTTTTGTGTGGCCTGTTTTCTCTAAGGAATAGTTGCTCTGCTACTTCAAAGGGAAATTATGAAAAAATACCTATGAGTGACAAATGATATTGGACTGCACTCTGAACCATGCAACCAAGCAAACTAAAAAGCTATCAAACTTTAATTGATGAAAACTTACAGCAATCATACAGACTTTGTGCATGCTCATAGGTTTCATGGAACTGAAAACTTTTCAGAGAAAGCAGATACAAATCGGTGCTTTATTTAACTCATGTTACTGGGTCTGCACTGACTAAAAATCCCTTTTCATTAGTTTATCATGGGGGTAGGTCAACAGGAAGAAGTTCTGTCAGCCAGGTCAGAGGTCAACAGGTAGATGAACTGCTAGGTCAACAGGTAGAAGTTCTGTCAGTCAGGCAAGAGCCACAGTGGTTGAATTGCCAAACCGATTCTCCTGAAGGCCTGGTGAAAACCTACCTTCCTCCTGTTCTTTGTCCATCATTTTCCTTTAATGAATAAAGCTTGAGAAATTGAACCTGTGACTTTCATCCTTCCTTTTGGACATTCTTCAAATCACTGTTACTATATGTGTGATTGTATTCTATGCAAACTTAATGTCTGTGACTTAAAAATGGTGGCAGTTCTTGATATTATTACAAAAGAACTAAACCCAGAATGTTATAGTGATACCTGCACACCAAAGTTTCTAGCACCAGAGTTCAAAATAGTCAGTTTATGGAAATAACCCAGGTGCCCATCAACAGATGAAAGGATAAGTAAGCTGTGGCATATATGCACAATGGCATTTTACTCAATCATAAAGAAGAAGGAAATCATATCATTTGCTGATGATGAAAGAACTGGAGAATTCATGCTAAGTGAGATAAGTAAGACTTAAAGTCAAAACTCGAATGTTTCCTCTCATATGTGGAAGTTAGGAAGAGAGGAAGAAAGTAAATTTTTAAAAGATGTCTCATGAAAATAGAAAGGAGACCAAGAGAGTAGAGGAAGGGAATTGAGAGGGAAGGAGTAGTGGAGGACATAGGGAAGTACTAGGTACAAAAATCTAGCAAATTATGCTATGTCCATGCATGAAGATACTACTACATATACATAGTATATATATATATATATATATACTATATATATATACTATATATATACTATATATATATTTGTGTGTGTGCTTGTGTTTGTGCATATGTGTACACACGTGCATACATATAAACATATATATAAAATGTAAGACATAAACTAAAATAATAATAATAATAATAAAGGGAAGATCAGAGTAGCATAGAATTAGAAGATCAGGGCAGGGAAGGGAAGAGAGGCGATAAATAGGAGATATTGAGGAATGAGATTCATGAAATCATGTGATATGCATGTACAGATATGTCATAATGAATTGTATCCCACTACTTTGTATAATTGTAATGCACCCATAAAATGGTGGTAGTGAATATTCAGGGTAGGTTAATGATGAGACAGTAGAGACTATAAAACTATGAAGAAAAATGTGGACAAACCTCCCAGGATGTGGATCTTAGGTGTTTTGGACTATGAATAGAAAAGTCACACAAGGGATTACCATACCTGGTTGGGAATCCACTCGCCACCACAGAACCATGTGATCTAAGACTAACTAATTCATTTGCCTTTTGTCTAAAGCTTACTTTGTTAATCCATGATCATGGAAGAGCATCAACAAGGTCAAGAACATAAAATATCAAGCAAACAAACAAAAACTGTTACCAAATAATTTTTACTGTAAAATTCTGAGTCCAATCATAACCCTTGCCTAGATTAGATATAAAGACAAACATAGTCCCAAGCTGGTGATTTTTCTATGGATATGCATAGCAGTATGAATCTTAGTCCCCAAGTTCATTAAGCAACATCACATTTGTATTTTTATTTTTGTAAATATGGAACGTCACATTTCTATTTGTTAGGAATAACCACTACCAGATTTCCATGATTGTTTGATGAGCAAGCTAATTCTATTATGCTGGAATAGCTGGTAGCCCTTCCACATATTTAGGGCTGCCACCTACAATTGTAATATTTTTTATGGGACTTGAGTTAAGCCAAGACATTGCTGGTCTCCAGGAAGATGTTGTTGTTTATCTAACTGTCAATATGTCTATAGAAAAACAACAGTCTTGCCTTTCCCCCATATCCGTAGTCCTTTCAGGTCTGGGGACAGTTAGTGTGCTGCCAAATGCAGAATATTTGCTAAGAACAAAGCTCTACTACCTCAAGTCTGATGCACTCCACAACCATCCTGCTTTCTCCTTATGATCTTACCTGTTCAGATACTATCCCACAGCCATACCCTCCTCCCCCAACTTCTTCCCAGTTACTCTCTTTTTCCAAGAGGCATCCTTTCCTGCCCTGTGCCTGAAAGGTCTTAATATTGTTCTAAGATCTTGGAGTTTTAGAAAATAACACTCAGAAATACACAGAGTCTATTTCTTCTTGTTGCTATGTACCTCCTGGGAGTCAGTGGAGCACAAAGCAGCTGTTTAAATTGGTGGAAAGAAAAGGGAAACTAAGAGAAAGGAAACAACCTGATATCTTAATACATCAAAATATATTGGTGGCCTCTTTTATTACTAAAATACCACTGAGATCATGCACAAAAGAATGTTTCTGTGGTTAAGGAAGGATTTGGAAGAAGAGAAGGAGAAGGTGTGAGAGAGACTTATGGTTTAGATGTGAGATGTCCCCCAAAAGCTCACATGTGAAACAATGCAAGAAGGTTCAGAGGAGAAGACTGAGTTGTGAGAGTCTTAATCCAATCAGTGACTTAATCCTCTAATAGGGATTAACTGAGTGGTAACTGAAGTGGTAGGGTGTGGCTGGAGGAGGTGGGAATTGGGGTGTGGCTCTGGGGTATATATTTTACATCTGGCAAGTGGAGATCTCTCTCTCTGCCTTCTGATCATCATGTGAGCTGCTTCCCTCTGCCATACTCTTCCACCATGATGTTCTGCCTCATCTCCAGCCCTGAGGAATGGAGCTGGCCTTCTGTGGACTAAGACCTCTGAACCTGTGAGCCCTCAAATAAACTTTTCCTCCTTCAAAATTGTTCTGGTCAGATCTTTTCGTTGTAGCGTGAAAAACCTGACTAAAAGAGGGAGGAAGCAGGGTGAGAGGCATCAGGCACAGAAGAAGGTGGAATAGCATACTTTGGTGCCCAATCCTTGGGTGGATTCATATGAAGATCACTGACATGCTTCTGAAAGTTAGACTTATCTGTAGGGTTTCAATTCTCTGCTATGGTGCCATTCTTAGGACAGATTCTTCTGTGTGTTGAAAAGTCTTTGTTGAACCATTCAATTCTTTTATAACATTTTCATGTTATATTAAGTCAATCTCTCTATCATCTGGGAAAGTCCCTAGCACACTAATTCTTATTTATCATAATTAACTGGTAGCTTTCTCAGTTAATACTTAAAGTTTTAAAATTTGCAACAATCTATCTTTCATTTGGCTTCATAAATACATGCCTCTCTCTTTCCCAACACTATAAAGTTGTTTGTATCTCAGAGTTCAATTCATCACTATTATCATAGAAGAAAATTGAAAACAAATGATGTATGGCTAATTAAATGGAAATGATAGAATCTTATAAACTCATGTGAGAAAAAAAACTATGCATTCATTAAAACTCACTATGTAAAAGAATGGTTAAATAAAACATAAAGTTGAATTTATTATAATCATTTTGTTTGCATATGTATATATTGAATATTTTATGTGTGCTTATTAAAACTAGTTCCTAGTCAGTTCAAGTATAATGAACTTTTTGTTTATTTATTAAAATGAATGTAAAAACATCAATATTACAAATAAGAAAAAAATGGATGTTTCTTTAAAAATACCCAGAATTTATCATGATTGGAGACATCACTTCCTGAGTCAGGAGACCTGATCATGGTTGAGACAAATTTTGTGCATTTCTTGGTTTGGTTTAAAACTGGGTGTATTATTTCAGTTATGTACTTAGTCTCTATTTACTTTAAAATAATGGGATTGTGCTTTACAGCCCTTTTTATGAGAATTAGATGACATGAAACCTATAAAATGTTTCCATAGCATCAACAACAGAAAACATTGTATCATGGGGGGAAAATTGGTACATGATTCCTATAAAGGAAAACTAGAATAAAATCAAAGCTTTCTAAATATTAGCTATTCCCTAAGGTAAGGCCCCTACTATCTCTGAGCTCTTGTTTCCTCATGTATAATATGAGAATAATTGTTTTACCTCCCTCTTAGGGAAGTAGAGAGGATCATGTAAGAGGATGTACACATTGAACCAACATAATACAGAACTGAGCAAAAGGCAAAGAGTCTGTAAATAGTAACTCTATTTTTCCAAGCCATTAAAGAGGTAACACTTAAATGAAAAACTATATATTCTACTATTGATGTTGCAAGGAGAAAGTGGCCAGCAAGGTGTTGAAGAGTTGAGGAGGGTATGAAAGGTTTGTTTGAAAACAACCCTTGCTAAGAAGATGACGTTGAAAGCAACCTAGATAGTATTTGAGCTTCCGAAGCTTCAGCAAGTACCATGTTCCACATTGTTAGTGATATTATATAATTGGAAAATATATATATATATAATCTGTATATTTTAAAATAGAATGTTCTTCTAAAATTATCTTTGATTCATTTTAGTCACACTTAAATTATTTTTAAATTTTAAATAAATGTAAAGGATATTGTGAGATTTTCATGTTAATTAAAAAATGGCATGGGTTTTAAAAAATGTGTAGAAAAGAGTTTTCAATCTTATTATGCAGGGGGAAAAACTTTTAAAGATGAAAATACATTCCTATGCAATTTTTTAGTCTCTGTATAAAGGAAATGTCTGTTCAGAAAAGTCTTTACATATCATATCCAACCACCTCATTTGGCAGATGGGAAAACTGAATTCTAGAATAAGTAATTATTTCATCCAGAGTTACACTGTAACTGAATGCAAGAACTATAAACTCTCTGGATAGCACAATTTACAATACTGAAAATACAAGTACAATACTGAAAGCCTCTGTCTCAGTATTTTTCTCTTGTTTTTCTATTAGTCAATATGTATGTGTGTAAATACAGTTGATAGTTGTATGTCTTTCTATACTTTATGTGTGTACGTGCATACAACAGATAATTGTGTATCTTTGTATGTATACAGACTGTGGCAGTGTGTGTGTAGACAGTAGGAAAGAACACAAAGAGAAATCCTTTCCTGACTGTGACAGGCTATTAGCCCGTACCCTAAAGCATGATATTTAATAGTTTTCTCTAAAACTGTTTAAGTCTAGGTAACTCTTGAGATGTACTATTCATTCCAAGTCATATAAACACCCCTATGTCAAGTCTTCCTAAAACAGTTTCTTTGTTGGATATATTTGCATAGCATCTCTATCTGCACTTCTCTCTCTGTTTGTCCAGTCCTGAGAGTTCAGGATCTGAATAATAATCTGGCAGAAACTGTGCCTGGCTTGCCATATTGCCAGTTGAAAAATTGTAATTTGTATTGATTACTAAATTCACCCTCTTCAAAGGCACATCAGAAAGTCCCACTGGAGTCAGAGTTTCTGCTGTGTTAGATCAAGGGCACTCTTGAGAGAAGGAATGTGTTTCAGTAAGATTAAGTCCTCTATCTCAAAGAAGAGGAAGAATATCCTGAAGCGTTGCTTAAAATAGTCAGCATTCTCTCAACCAAAGACAAGATACAACAGGCAGAACGGTTCACTTTTTTATGGGTAACAGGACTGCTGTGTGCCTTTCACTAGATCACAACCATGAAAGCTGTCTGTACATCCCGGGGTGGGGGATGGCAGAGTGCCGGCCCACAGGGGAGAAAGAGCTTGCCTGGCTGAAGTTACAAGACCTGCATGTGAGTCCCAATGCTGCCATTTATCGGAGGTGACCAAGGCAAGTCACTGAAATTTTACCTCTTGGTTCCAGATCTGATAAATATGAGTATTTCCCGTATGCTGTGATAAGAACACAAAGTAGTCTTACTTCCTCTTCTGACAGGGCTTTTTCCTACAGTATTTCCTTTGCTTGGTACATTGAAATATTCTCCAAGTGTGATTCCCAAAATAGCAGCATCAGCAACAACTGATTGTACAGGAAATTATTATTAATGCAAACTCTTGGACCCCCATCCCTGATCTATCCATAAGAAACTGGGAATCAGGCTCATTCCTCCAGGTAATTGTGATGCACACAACATTTGGGAATCACTATGCTCTGTAACTCTGATTGATCCCTTTGTACAGAAAAACCTGCCCCACCTTTTCCCACTTGATTTCCTTTTCCCATTATGGACTCTTCTGGCATATTCTGCACTATGCACTTCTTCGTAGCACTTGTTAGAGTTGTCATCTACAGTCAACTGTGTTTATTTAATTGTTCCATAAGGGCAGGGCTATTTTCTGGGTTGACTCATTCTTGTATTCCTATCTGCAAGGCATCTGTCATATCACAAATTTACAAATGTAAACTGAGACACACTAAATTTTCTTATTTTGTTTGAGGACACAACAATTCATTAATCGGGCAGCTGTAAATCAGAAGTGGTTTAGGGGTTTCACTGAGGGAACATAAGAGATAGGTTTTTATAGGATCAACCGAGGTAAAGCAAAGAAAATATTTGATTCGTTGTAGTTACGTAGTTTATTTGGTGTATCCTATTGAAAAGTACTGGTTATGTAAGTTAGTAGGGCCCTTTGAGCTTAAAGGTCTACATATCTTCAAGATAAGAAATTAGAAGAAATTGCTTGAATCAAGTTTTGCTAATGTTTGCAACTCAAGCAAAGTTAAGGTCATCTGTGAGGACTAACTGGTTTGGTCTGCTCAGTAATTCTTCATGCCTGATCTTCATTTAATTTAACAGTAGGAACATAATAATCTTTTGCTATTTAGATGTAAGTCATGACATTGAACAAACCATTTATACTTACTGAGACTCGGTGTACTTTTCTTTAAAATGGACTCAATAAAATATACCTTGGAAGTTGTCACATAAGAGAGCTAAAGGATAATAAATTAAACCCTCAGTCAGCAAACTCAAGGTGAATTTCTAAATGTTATTTAGTTTCTCATTGGAAACCCTATTTTACTGCTGGATGTTAAACTCTGTTGTGGTCTTATGTTTCCTCTCCAACACTGGGGTAAACTACTCTCTAACATTTTATGAAATGTCAGAGTGATTCAGGGTGGATGTACAAATGTTATGGTTTAGATGTGGTATCCCCCAAAAGGGGGACATGTGAGACAATGCAATGTGTGGAAGAGAAATGATTGGGTTATAGCCTTAACCTAATCACTAAATCAATCCCTGATGGGATGAACTGAGTGGTAACTGGAATCAGGTGGGGTGTGACTGGAGGAATCAATTCATGGGGGGGCGGGGGGCGTGGCTATGGGGTATATATTTGTAATTAGCAAGTAGAGACCTCTCTCCCTGCTTTCTGATCATCAAGTGAGCTGCTTCCCTCCACTATACTCTTCCTCCATGATGTTTTGCATCACCTTGAGCCCGAAGGAGCCAGTCGTCAATGGACTAAGACCTCTGAAACCGTGAGCCTCCTTTACAGTTGTTCTGATTGGGTCTTTTAGTGGCATCAGGAAAAAAGCTGAGTAAAACAACAAAAATATCTAGTCATCTGATTTTCAGATATGGAAGGAAATGCTCATATTCTGCCACTTCAAAAATCTGACTCTGTCTGATACCTCTTTGAGTTATTTTTTTCTTTAAAATATGCCTTCAAGTGTTATAGAGTCCTATCTGCTTAAGTCAAATTGTACCCATTGTGTCCTTGGATCTTGCTGATTCTCCGGGGCACTTCCAATACACAGCATTTTTTCTTCACTGGAACCCAGAGACCTCCTGACTCTCTCTGCCCCCTCGCTCCCATCCCTGTAGCACATAGGCATTTCTTTTTCACTACAGATTAATCTTTCATTATTCATGGTTTTTTTGCCTGTTATTTTAGACAGTCTCTGGATTGTCTTTCCCTTGCTTTTGTCTGGTTCATTTCCTATCTAACAACAATTTCTTCATTCTGAGATGATGCTTTTAGAAACAAAAAAACAAAGCAACCAGCAGGTGTTTCTAATTTTTCATCCTGCTTCATCTTCCTTCTGAGACAGTGGGTTCTATTATTCTACCTGAGATGGGGGAAAAATACTCTCACCAAAATTATAGCATTCCACATAAGCAACTCTGAAATGGGAGAAACTTTGCCCTCCAAAATACATTTGACAATGTCAGGGGACATTTCTGATGGTCTAAACTAAGGGGGAGGGCATACTACTGACATCCTAAAAGGTAAAGGTCATGGATGCTCCCAAACATCCCCAAATGTATGACACTGTCCTCCCCAAAGAGTTAACAGGTCTAAAATTTTGTTTTGTTCCAAGTTTGAGAAAACTTACTTCACTGGAAGATATACATAAGGCAGGTGTTCAAAAATGATTGTTGACTTTAAATCTTGGTTTCTTCCATCCTGATATCTTTGCAACCTTGGCAATTCAGAGATTTTAGTAGTTTGGTAGCTGTCTTAAGCCTGGGAAACTATCCTTAGCATTCTTCTGTACTGCTAGTGAAAAGACTCATATACCATGTGTCTAAGTTGCTCTTCTTGCCTTGTAAACCATGCATTTCATTGGTGGCATGTTAATTTATGAGGCATCATTCTGCTTAGTACAGAGTAGGTAGGACTGACATTTGACTTTTACTTGTACTCAGTTAAATAAGAGAGGGAAATCAATATACTACAAAGATAGAGTCCAATGAGATTGGTGAGAGAGCTAAGTACTAACTGCTAAGGAGGCAGAGAGACAAAAATCATTGGCACTTTGTGAATATACAGAGATACAGTAGGGTCTGTCAAGGGAGAGGGAAGAGATGGTGCTAAGTTGGGGTAAGTTGATACTTTAGGAAAAGAGAAGTGGGATGCACCAGGCAAGTTTTGGTGTGCCCTAGGCAAAGTGATGAGAAAGATGCTTAGAGATAAGCAGGTCGGCTAAACAATTTGGGGAGCTCAGTGTAAAATGTAGCCATGAATCTCTTGTTCAAACGGCAGGAGAGGGCAGCTGTTCAATGGCATTATTTATTTGTTATATATTCCTTTATCAGCTGTCTTGTGGGTCAGAGGGAAAGTTGAAGAGCAAGGAAGAGGAAATAGATGACTTAAAGTGTCTGAGAAGGGATGGGCAGGCATCTCAGCAGGTGGTCATGGGAAAGGCATTTAGAGTTTTCAGCCATGAGTTTAATAGACTGGAGCACGCAACGAGTAGGATGGGGTAAAAGCAGGGAAGGACAAAACATTGAACTCAACAAAGGGTTAAATTAGGTAGAATAGGAAGAATGTTCAGTACTCCAATTTTAAAATAAAATCTATAGATTGGGTTGAATACATCTATGATTAAAGCAGTCATTTTGCAAATATGAAATAGTCAGTGCTAGGAAAAAAAAACATTGTTTAGGTCTATTTGTTGCAATACGTGTATAACCATCTAATGAACTGATATATTTGGATTATAATTTTCAGTTATAAAATAAATTAAAAATCAGTTTGAAAGTGAAACATTTTAAAACCATATACAGATATAACATTATTTTACATATTCCCTTCTAGTATGTGTAGTCTTTATCTCCATTTTATGATCATATAATATTCCAGCAAATAGATGGGGTATGCTTCTTCTAAAACTCCTCTGACTGTTGACAAACGGAGTTTGTTTTCTTGTCAATCCTGAGAATACATAAAATTTCAAGAAAATTGAATTTTTCACACATGTAATTTCATCCTTTTATTTAAACACTCTTTTACAAGTGATTTCTTTTTTTTTTTTTTTAGGAAATGACAAAGCAACATATCATTCTTCTTATGAAGGGAAAGCAATCCAAAAGCAGCAGAAATTAATATTAATAAAACAGAAATATAACAAAACAAACAACAAGCATGAGCTCCAATCCATGATGCTAGATTAACGATAGAGTCAGTTCAGCTGATGGTTAATCTTTGACAAATACTATTAGAAATATTTCTAAGGGAACAGTATGGTCCAATTCACTGATAGTGTTTTAGTCATCAATGTTACAAAAAAAAAAAAAGCTTTATTTTTACAGAAAATGAATTGCCACAGAATTGCCCTGAGTTACAGTTTTCACTGGAGCTTCTATCGTTGAACACACTGACATTTGATGGGGCAATTTTGTGTTACTGTAATTAGTCAGTTTAGACTTTCTAAAGCACATTTTTCATGCCCCAGAGATAACAGTTTCAGAGAGGAGAAAGGAAAAGGATTCAAAGGAATAAAATAAATAAATAAAAAAACAGGCTTTGCTTGATGCACAAAAAAGACAAACAATTTAGAAAAATATCAATAAAGCCTGCTTGCACAATTATTCACAGGAACAGTATCTGGGAGGACAAGGTCATATTTAAGTGGCAATAATACATCTGAAATAGTTCATTTAACAAAGAAAAGCAGTATTACTGAGTCCTAGGTAGCTATCAAAACTTGTTTAACAACTTCAGAACAAAATATTGAGAGGCAAGGTTTTAAAGTGAATGCCCATTTATCCAATTCTTCATCAAATGAAAATCCTGTTTATCCAAGTTAAGATTTTTGAATTAGATTCTTATCAATGCCATAAATTTCATCAGCAGCAATTCTTTTTGAAGTACTGAGCTATTCAAGATTTGAAAATTGAGGATTTGCCTTTTGATGGGGGACCTACATCTGCATTCCATTGTAAAGATGAAACATTTCACTGAGCTCTTCTATGGATAAGGTTGGCATATATATTTAACTTATTTTGGTATGGAGTCTTACAAAATGGAAAACATAAAGATTATTGCTGAGTTATTTTTGTTTCAATTTTAAATTCACCAAAAAAAAAATGAGTATATTGAACTCTCAGAACAGTTGGTAAACTTTAGATGGTTACAAGTTTGTAAGTTTTCTTTATCCCCTTCCTACCCTTCACAAAAAAAGGAAAATGGAAAAGCAGCCATATAAAAGTGTGGCACTAAATTGAGGTAGCATTTGCGGTTTTCTTAGTAAGATAATACAAGAGTCCTTTTTTACATTTATCCACAAATAAAGAAGAGATTATTACAAGCTCAAATATATTACTAAATTTCTACCTTGGTTTTATAATTTGCTGTTCTTGTGTTTGGCCATGATCCAAAGACATTATAAACAACTAGATAATCTTTTCATTTTCTCCTTAGGAAAAACAAAAGGCTGGCTTAGATAAGAATATTAAATTGGACATATAGTTTCTGTTCATCTCTCTGCCAGCAACTCTAAAACCAGAAATGTGGCACATTTTTCTTAGAGGAGTTGGCCTTGATCAATTCTTTCTTTCTTTCTTTTTTTTTTTTTTTTTTTTTTTTTTTTTTTTTTTTGTCTATTGCAAGAAAGGGTATCCCCACTGGGAACCAATAGGCTTCTCAGGAAACTCTACATTTCCAATTAATTGACAAGATGACAAGAAAAAAAATCACGATACTGGGCAGAATACCAGACCATCTTATTGGTGTCTATTTATTAATCCTGTGTTATGGATAATAAAATATACTTTCCTTGAGATTGTAATTGTATTCCACTAGGATATTAAAAGTGATGGATATCCTTTGATTGAAATATGGAATATCATCCTTCCCAGTTGTAACTACCAATGATTAAATGTAGTCTTTAAAATTCAGTGTCAATAGTTTCATGAGATTCTTTAGGTGTTTCTTCTACAAGCAGTCTATTTATTTGGGAAATGGTAATGAATTTCCTTTGACATTAGGTCCTAGTCCAGTTCCCAGGTCAAGGAATACTATCAGATGATCTAGAACCCCTTACCTGTGAGATGTATCACTTTGTTTCTGAAACCTAAGAAATCATCAGAAACCTACTGGCTTAAAATAACATTTATTTAGCTCACACTTCTGTGCCTCAGTAAATTCAGTTGAGCTTACCTGAACTGCTTTTAGCTTTGCTCACTCATGCATTTGAGGTTAGTTACTGTGTAAGTATGGGAATGAGTTTGCACATACAAAAGATAATAAAATATGGGTAGTGTACTTCACACAAACATCAGAAAAGATCTCTTTAGAGAATTAGCAATTGGACTAAGTTTTTAAAAATCAAAAACAATTTACAGGGAAAATGAGTGGAAATGGGCTGCAGGCAGTAATCTTAGGGGAGATAAAAATTGGAAAAGAAAGAAGATAAGAAAAATTATCAAAAGTTTTAAAGATTGAATGTATGTATATTCTTATTTTAATGACATTGTCAGGACAATACTGAATTAAACCAGATTTGAAAAAATGTTCTATTGTCTAATTTTCAGAAATTATAAAATGTGGAGCAAAATGAAATATAGATACATGAAAGTGAAATATTCCAACATAGGAAGGTGGATAGGGATAAGGTGAATTCTTCAGTATGAACTGGACTGTTACCCTTCCGGGCAGAGAGGTGAAAATTAGCATGGTAACTTGAGTTAGGTGCAGTGACACCGTCAAATATGATTGTAGAAACATTGTTCATTATTATTCCTTCTCTATCCAGAAGCTATCTCTATCCTGGAGTTTGGGCAAATGAATTTAATAGCCTGTGGTCAGGTTGGGTGTTGATTTTAGTGTTATAGCACTTATCCAGCCTGTGTGAGGCATCCCCAGCAACTGAAAAATAAAACAAACCTCAAAGCCTATGATAATAAACCTGACTAAACATATTAGTTCACTGGACTAAAGTAGAAGAAGTGGAAATGGAGGAATATTGAGAGATTAAAAGGATATTTACAACGTAAATTTGAAAAGATTTAAAAATTGATTCCAAGTAGAGTAAAAAATGCTTTGTTACCAATTTCTGCAAATCATCTTTTTGGATTTTCTATTTTAGAACTCCATTTTCACCAAAAGTTAATACTTCCAGAATCATTTTTTTGCACTTCCTTTCATCTTGAAACACACACACACACACACACACACACACACACATACACACACACATAGCAGAAAAGCACCCTTGAGCAAAGCAGTTGTCCCCTGCATTTCCTTTAGACCTGCTTTCAACTCTTTTTGCACCCAGTCTTCAATTCCATTACTTTGATTGACATAACATAGGACAGAGAGCAAATGGAACAGAAATGAGGCTGCTATTACTTTATCTTTTGGAGGACTCTTTCTCTGGAGAGTGATTCTATGTTTACTTGGAGAATAAGTTTGTCAACTTCCATAAGAAAGACAGACCTGGGTTAGGACTTATGAGTGGGAATTATCTAGAAATGGGCACCAGACAGTATTTGAGGGTGAAAAAATGTTCTAAAGCTACATATGGCAGTGGTTGCATACTTCTTCTAGTAATTTATTTTTAAAAATTATAGGAGTTTTTGCTCTTTTCAATAAGTGAGGTTTGTAGAAATTATACTGTAACAAAGTTATAAAACAAAAGAAATATCCAGAGACTATCAAAGGTTTTTTCTACTTAATTTCTAGATATTTCTATACACTTAATTTTAATGCTTGCCTAGAATATGTAGTGTATTTTCTATTACAATATTCTTTCAAGCTTAATTATGTCAGTCAATTCAAATAATCATGTTTTAGAGAGAGCTACTTTTTTTGGTACTGAGAATTGAAACCAGGAGTGCTTTACTACTGAGTCACATTTAAAGCCCTTTTTATTTTTATCGATTTATTTATTTATTTTTTTTAATTTTGAGACAGGGTCTCACTAAATTGCTTAGGTCCTTGAGAAATTGCTGAGGCTGACCTTCAACTTGTGATCATCCTGCCTCAGCCTCCTGAGCTGCTGGGATTTCAGTTGTGTACCACCGCACCCAGCAAGATAGCTACTACTTCACGCAATTTTCATCTAACAGCTATAGGGTAAACAAGGACACTAACAAATATGTGCCATGTACCTACCATGGATAAGGTCCCTTACTGGGTGCTGAGTTTTCTGCAATGATCAAATCATGCAAAAATCTTAGCTGTTTTTAAAAAAATCAATAAATGTAATTCACCATATCAACAGACTTAAAGTTAAGAATCACATGATTATTTCAATACATGCAGAAAAAGCATTTGATAAAATACTGCACCCCTTCATGCTCAAAACACTAGAAAAAATTGGGATAGTAGGAACATTCCTCAACATTGTAAAGACTATCTATGCTAAGCCCACAGGCAATATCATTCTAAATGGAGAAAAACTGAAAGCATCCCCCCTAAAAACTGGAACAAGGCAGGGATGCCCTCTTTCACCACTTCTATTCAACATCTGGCCTTGAAACTCTAGACAGAGCAATTAGAAAAAAGAAATTAAAAGGATATGAATAGTAAAAGAAGAACTCAAACTATCCCTATTTGCCAATGACATGATTCTATATTTAGAGGAGCTGAAAAATTCCACCAGAAAACTTCTAGAACTCACAAATGGATTCAGTAAAGTAGCAGGATATAAAAGCAATGCTCATAAATCTAATGCATTTTTATTCATAAGTGATGAATCCTCTGAAAGAGAATTTAGGAAAACTACCACATTCACAATAGCCTCAAAAAAAAAAAATACTTGGGAATCAATCTGACAAAAGAGGTGAACTTTTGAGAACTACAGAACACTAAAGAAAGAAATTAAAGAAAATCTTAGAAGATGGAAAGATCCCCATGTTCATGGATAGGCAGAATTAATATTGTCACAATGGCCACACTACATATTCAATGCAGTTCCAATTAAAATCCCAATGATGTACCTCATAGAAATACAGCAAGCAATCATGAAATTCATTTGGAAAAATAAGATATCCAGAATAGCTAAAGCAATCCTTAGCAGGAAGAGTGAAGCAGGGGGTATCTCAATACCAGAACTTCAACTATACTACAGAGCAATAGTAACAAAAACAACATGGTATTGGTACCAAAATAGACAGGTAGATTAATGGTACAGAATAGAGGACATAGAGACAAAACCAAATAGTTTTCTCATACTAGACAAAGGTGCCAAAAACATACAATGGAGAAAAGATACCCTCTTCAACAAATGCTGCTGGGAAAACTGGAAATCCATATGCAGCAGAATGAAACTAAACCCCTATCTCTCACCTTGAACAAAACTCAACTCAAAATGAACCAAGGACCTTAGAATCAGACCAGAGACCCTTTATCTTATAGAATAAATGTAGGTCCAAATCTTCATCATGTCGGCTTAAGATCAGACTTCCTTAACTTGACTCCCAAAGCACAAGAAATAAAAGCAGAAATCAATAATCGGTATAGATTCAAGCTAAAAAGCTTTCTCTCAGCAAAGGAAACTATCAGCAATGTGAAGAGAGAGCCTACAGAGTGGGAGAAAATCTTTGTCACACATAATTCAGATAGAGCACTAATCTCCTGAATCTATGAAGAACTCCAAAAACTTTACACCAAGATTACAAATAACCTAATCAACAAATGGACTAAGGAAATGAGCAGACACTTCACAGAAGCAGATCTAAAAGCAATCAACAGATACATGAAAAAATGTTCAACATCTCTAGTAATAAGAGAAATGCAAATCAAAATTACTGTAAGATTTCATCTCACCCCAATTAGAATGGTGATTATCAAAAGAATACTAGCAACAACAGGAGTTGGCAAGGATGTGGGGAAAAAGGCACAGTCGTACATTGCTGGTGGGGTTGCAAATTAGCGCAGTCACTCTGGAAAGCAGTGTGGAGATTCCTTAGAAAACTTGGAATGGAACCACCATTTGACCCAGCTATACCACTCCTTGGCCTATACCCAAAGGACTTAAAATCAGCATACTACAGTGATGCAGACACATCAATGTTCACAGCTGCTCAATTCACAATAGCTCGATTGTGGAAACCTAGATGTCCTTCGATTGATAAATGGATAAAGAAACAGTGGTATATATATATATATATATATATATATATATATATATATATATACAATGGAATATTACTCAGCCATAAAGAAGAATAAAATTATGGCATTTGTAGGCAAATGGATGAACTTGGAGCATATCATGCTAAGTGAGATAAGCCAATCCCCAAAAAACAAAAGACAAATGATCTCGCTGATAAGCGAATGATGATACATAATGGGGGGTGGGAGGGAGGCAAGAATGGAGGAAGAATGGATTGTACAGAGGAAAAAGAGGGGTGGGGGAATGGGAAAAATAACAGAATGAGACCAACATCATTACCCTATGTACATGTATGATTACACAAATGATATGACTCTGCTTCATGTACAACCAGAGAAACAAATTGTACCCCATTTGTTTACAATGAATCAAAATAAATAAAAATAAATTTTTAAAAATCCATTATAGAAATCATTTGTTAATCTATAAAATTTGTAAAATAGTTATTAATAGTTTGTACTGATGCTGCCAAAGTTTGCCTTATTTCTAAACATCCCTTTAAAATATAATACTTGATTTTAAAAAACTGATTTTTGGTGTTGTTTGCCCTAGTTGATATCTCTACAACAAATGAGACTTATCTAATGTTTTTCATGCCTTTGGTATTTATTTGACAAGGAAATGTGGGTGGGGGGAGAGAGAAAGAGAGATGGTGTATACATGTAGGAGTGTTTCAAAAACAGAGAGGTACAGCATTTTATGACAAGAGGATTATAAAATATCCCAAAATAAATGGACCAAAGTACTTGCACAGATTTAATAGAAGTAGGTGAATCTAGGATTTTAAAGTATACCTTAAATTACAGAACACTGCCCATCCTATAGGTGTATTTTCGGACCAAAGAAACCCCTCCATCTCTATACAAAGTATACATTGTATTTTAGTATCCCCAGCTGGCCAGGGGCCATATTTCGGAAGCAAGTTCAGACATGAGCAAGGGAAACAGATGGAGAGAGAAATATTTGGGAAGGACAAATTCCTACTTAGGAAGCAAGAGAATGAACGATCTTGTAGTTAAAATATTTTGGAGAGTTTTAGATGTAGAACAGTTTCTCGATAGCAGCAAAATTCCCTTCATGATCAGAGCACTTCTGTTTTTTTTTTTTTTTTTTTTTTTTTTCCTGAGGGATGTGCTGTCCCCTGTAGGATGTTTAACATCCCAAGCTTTACTCACTACAACCAGAACTGTCTCCAGGCATAGCCAAACACATTCTGAGAAGCAACTCCACCCCTGCTGGTTCTTCTGTCTGTCCTACTGAGAACTACTCATGAATAGAATGAAGAGAGGTTGTGAATTATAGGGTACCTGTGTGTCCAGGTTTGCCTGGCAAAGACCTGTTTTGTACCTGATATCCTTCCTTATCATTACTAGGGACTCTTCACTTCCAAAATTGGCCCTGGTTGTAGGATAGACCCTGTGACATGGCTAACAATAGATTACTTCCCCCCATGCACGTGGTGACTTTATGGAGCAATAGTGATGTTTATAGCAAAATGGACAACAGAACTTGGTTTTTCCACACCTTTATTTTCCATTAGGTCAAGCAGGAGTTTGCTCTGTGAGCTTTAGGTTGGCAGTGTTTGTTTTGGATTGTCCTTATTCTAAAAACCTAAATACCCCTCTCTCTTTGTGTCCTAAGGATGTGCTTAGGACCACACTGTGATAAAAACCAGCCTGGTGTAAGTCTATCCCTGTTATTCTCTAATGCCTTATCATTTTAAGACTAAATGCACTCATGTTTGTGTTAGAGTTCAGTCTGGAGAGTTCAATGTAGCATTAAATGTATCCTGCAGTGATATCCCCAAATCTATAAAAATGGAGCAAGTTTACCATGATAGTCTCAAAGACTCAGCTATAGTCATCCATTCATTCATTTATTCATTGATTTCACAAATGCACAATGGGGTCCTACTCTATATTATACATTGAACTAGAGGCTAAACTCACAAAGATGCAAAATTATGACCTCTGCTGTAGAGAATCTTGTCTCCTTCCAAAAAAAGGTTAATAGAAGAATATATACACTCAGAGCACAATGTGATTATTTCCCTGATAAGGTTAGATGTCAAGTACAGTGAGAAGACTGTAAAGCAAACAACAACCCACCAACACAGGTGAAGGAATAGTCAGTTTCGGACTGAATGGTGGTGGGCGATTGCTATAAATGGTCAAATATATGCGTGAGCTCCTGCTGCCTTTTTTCATTTGAAGGTTGAAGTCATAAGGTCCTCTTTGGAAGCTCAGAGGCAACACACCTGTTGCCACTTTCAGGGGTCAATTAGTTAGCTCCCCTAAGCACACTTCAAGATTTGTGTAGTCATTAGGGGATATAATTTTTTTTTGGCTTGGCATTTTATTTCCTTAGGCCTCCACTTTCCCACCTACTGATGGAAAAAAGCATGTGCATCACTGAACCTCATTTCCATCACTTAGCAAACAAAATTTAACTCATAAAAATGTACAGTGTTAGGGGCTGGGGATATAGCTGTGTTGGTAGAGTGCTTCCCTACCATGCATAAGACCCTGGGTTCAATCCCTAGCACCACCAAAAAAAAAAAAAAAAAAAAGAGAGAAAGAATGTACAGTGCTATAGGCCAAGGGTCTAGATCAAAATTTAGTCTTTTCCCAAGAGCTCACTGTGTATCACAAGTGCTCTTCAAACCCAAATCTCAAGTGATTTTTCTGTCTCCACACTTGCTAAGCAGAAAATGAAAGGGAAACCTTAGGTGCTCATTAACTGCCTACTGGCTTCTTCCCAGTTTTGGTTGAATAAAGAATCAGTTGATTATAAAAAAAAAAAAAAAAGAAATAGAAGCATCTAAGTCCTGGAGCCCACAACATATTGTAAGAGTAAGACAATGACTGAAGGTCCTGATTCCTATTGTCAAATACTACACTCACCAATCAGCATGACTCTGTGGTTTAGGAATCATAGGTAAGGTGTTGAAGTCATTTGTCCTTGGACCTTATGAGTAAGAAGCCAAGTAAAGGTAGCCCGCTTGTAACCTTCTTCCTCCCTCTATTCCAAACTATCTATTGGTCTATTTTATTGTTTTCATAAATTAAAACAACAGACAAATTTCAAAGGTCATATTTTCATTGTCATTTCCTTTACTTGAAACAGGAAAATAAATTGGGAAAAAATGAGAATATGAGCAAGGGTGTTGTGATTTGTCTTCTGTGTTGGATATTTTACATGTGATTGATTGTGACATAATTTTATAAGCAGAAAAATATACCCATTAAATTAGATTGGGGGAAATGCAGCTACATTTTGCAGTCTGTCCATAAACATTATCCAGTCCACTATTGTGTGTAGAAATGTTCTCCATGGATTAGTATGAGTTTATAGCTTACAAATATTTACTTATTCCCAGAAAGGTAAGTCTTTCTTATGATTACCATTGTCTTCCATTGATGAAAATAGTCTGTCTTCTCAATAAGGATCATCAATGCTTTCATGAAATACTAAATCTTCTTGCAGGAAACTGAATATTTTACAGATGAAATCCAACTAGATGGACTTAAATGCATAGAGTTAATTATTATTAAACTTTAAGCTGAAAATAATGCATTTCTAAATCTAGTCATGTCTTTTATACTACCTAGAATTTTTTAGTAAGGTATTACTTGAATCCCACCCTGAAATCATAGAACAAGAGTGACACATATAGCCTGTTTTTCCTGGAAATTTAGTGACATTAGCATTGAAATTCTCATATACCAGAAAAACACTCTATCTGGGAAAACTTAAGTTTTTGTAAAAATTAAAACCACAGACCAAATTTCAGGGTCATATATCTATTGTCATCTATTCTCCTTTTTTTAAAGTAGGAAAACAAAGATAAATTGCAAGGCAATAAAAGAAAACGAGGTCATGGGCAGGGACACTGTGCATGGTTGGTCACCCTCTCATACATACTTATTTTGTTGTTTCTCACACATGCACTTGGGAGCTAGAAAACTGAAGTGTTCTTAGACTGTATTGTGTTTGCTTTTTATTTTTCATAACTTATGCTGACAAATATGGATTGTATTGCCCTGAGATACAGGCAAGAGGGACTCCTCCCCTCATTCTTTGGAAGAAAGGACTGTGTTTCTCCTTTTCCCAGTTCCCAGTCCATTGAGTAAGGAGCCCTACAGTCAATATCATGCGCCCATCTAGAGATCTCGCCCACCTCTGAATAACACTCCAGCTACCAGAAGCCCTGAAGATCATACAAACCCTTATCGGACATTCATTAGCATTGGCACCACTGTACCTTTATCTCCACTTTCAGCCACAGGCCAAGAGCAGTTGTTTGGGGAACCTGGGAGGAGGATGTAGGAGCTTGAATAAGCGAGCTGGACAGCCTGCTTGCCTGTGCGCACATCTACTATTGGAGTGGGGAGGAGCAGGGATGGAAAGAAGGGGAAGATGCAAGTAGTTGGAGACAGCTCTTCCCTCCCCTTGACCTCAAGTTCTCACTCCCATTTTCAGTGTCTGAGAATCTTATAATTTAAACTGCCATTCTAGATTACAATGAAGGAGGATTTGTCACATTTTACTTTATAGGTGGTTAGTTTCACTTACAATTTTATAGTATTTATCTGCATGGTGCTTTGGTCTGCATTTGTACTACTGTCCCAGGTTCTGCAACTCATGGGAAGAACCTGAGTGTTATCTTCCTTTCAGTCAGATTTGCTCCTGGTAATACCTCCATGTGCATTTAGAAACATTGGCTCTATGACAACCCAATAATAAAGTACATTTAGGATACATGCCTACCTGTTAAAACAGCTTTTCTATCGAGGTTTTGAGGTATGTTCCATTCTCTTTTGGACCCTACTCCATTCTTTTGGCTGGACAATTGTTCAAAACTGTTAGATTTAGAAGAAACTTTAGACTACTATCTAAAGGATTATTTCTTTCACTGCGAAGCAAATAAAGACTCTTCCTCAAGTTAGATAAAGATGGAGTCATTGCTTTGAAACTGATGTAGCAGAATAAGCTACATTTCTCAAGGGAGAGTGATTTTTTGTACAGTATAGTTCAAGTGCAAAAAAATACATTTCATGTTTATATCATACACATAGTTTCTCACATGTATACTCACATTCTTCAACTTGTACACATTGCTATGTCAGTAAATTCCCCAGATACTTTAACACATTAGTCAATATATCATAAATTCAGATATGGGCATGGAAACAATCTAACAACAGCAGCCTCTCTTCATTAAGCATTAATAATGTGCCAATGTCATGCTAAGTCATTTTATCCATTGTCACAGTTGATTCTTACAACAAACATATGACTGACTCTGTAGTTCCATTATACAAATCAAAAACTGAGGCTTTACAGTATGTGACTTGCCCAAATCACCTAGGTGTAGCAATTCATTCTCTGTCAAACCATTTGTTAATTTGTCCTACATATACTTATTGCAAATCTTCTATATGTCATGCCTGTGTTATGTGGATCCAGTTTATTGAATACATGGATTACAAAGCAGTTGTTTGTGGAACTTACTATCATATTGACTTGAGATTTTTAAGGAATTAGAAGAGTAGCATTGAATGTAATCCTGGGGAGAGAAAATTTCTTGAAAAAGTTTTCATATGGAGTCCAACCTGGAAGTGAGTTTGAAAAAAGGGAAAGGTATTATCTAAGACTGAAGGAGTCCTGAGGGCAGGCATAGGGAACAGCAGATGCAACATCCTGGAGGCTCGAATGTTCCTGGAAGATACAGGGAATATGGCATAGTTGGAAGATCTAGGAAGGAGGAAGAAGTGAAGCTAATACAGTTAGAGAAGATAGTTACAAGAAGAAATCCTCAGGGTCTTGTAAACACTGGAAAAATTGATGGCTCATAGTTGTATAGGACACTACCCCACAAAGAGCACTTAAATCTTAACTGTTTCCTATCACATCTGAAAAGAGGAAGAAGTGAGACCTGGCTATATTTAAATGACTTGCTCCATCTGAGAGTGAAAAAGTAGTACAGTCCAATCCTTCAGTCTTATGGCTATAAGAGTCAATTTCGAGATGCTATTTTGTTTTACCTTAAGTAACCTAACAAATACATCTAAATTGAAGTGAACGAACGTTCTCTAATTGCAGACAAGATGTTAATGAATATATTGTTTTAAGAAAGCAAGTAAGTGTGGGTCAGTTAATTCAATTTTTAATTTTATACGAGTATGTGTGTATGTATATGCACATATATACCCATTAAATGGTTACATGTACGTAAACATTTCATTTTCAATTGTCATTGAACTTGTTGAATATAAATGCTATGATAAAAACAGATATTATTTGCACACAGAGCCTAAAATATCACATACATTTTTGGAAAGGTGATTGAACACATGCTACAGTCTATCTGTTTTGGATTTCCCCTTCTGCATCACTCCAATCTTGACCATGAAAATCTCCATTCTAGGATCAATCTTAACTCTCAATAGAAGGATTTAAGTGCTATCATTTTAGTTTGACATTCCAATTTAAATAGCCAGATCTTTGTCTCATACTCTAAGCCAGGTCCCTGCCTTGTGTTCCAATTCTAATAGATAGACCCCCATATCATGACCCAGGTCTGTCCTCTGCCTGATCTTCTCCTGAAATGTTATATTTAACTCTACACCACAGACTGACATCATCTTGTATTTCTAAACACATGTGATAATGAATAAGCCCTTTCTACCTACTGGAACATAAATATACTCTCCATTAAATCTCTCCAATGTATACTGACTTACTGAGTAAATTTTATGTGTTTATTTTTATGTGGTGCTGAGAATTGAACCCAGTGTCTCACACATGATAGGCAAGTACTCTACCACTGAGCCACAACCCCAGCCCTTACTCATTCTCTTGAATACTGTTAACCTGGAAAGGCAAGGGTTAATTCTGGCACATGTTCTTAGGCCTATACCCTTAATAACTAACCCAGGTGAATAAGGAAATTCAACCACTTTCCACTCTCTGCTTTCCAATTTCAGTGATCAATAGCATATTTTATTTTTTAAAATATTTTTAAAATAGTTGTATTCCCCCTAGGCACATAACTGCTACTGTGTGTGCCTGTCTTATATTGAGCAATTAATAACACACAGCATACCTCCTATAACGTAGGACTGATACCTTTGTTAAAGAGGGAAAGAGGCAGTGGTGGAGTCTAAAAGAAGGAAAAGGAGATTGTCAGATTTTTTTCAGAGTAGAGTTACAATGCAGGGAGTAGAGGTGAAGGGGAGTCCTGTTCTGTGCAAGTTGTCAGTTGAATCCAGAGATCATTTACCTATCCAGAGAGCACAAATGTGTCACTCCTCTAGAGAAAAGTTCCTTTTGCCAAGTAATTTGGAAATCCTGTTAGACTGCCCCTGCTCTTGTTAAAATTGTGCTTCGGAGTCTGCCCAGCTCTCATTATTCATAAGAAAAAAAAATTGCCAAGGAAACCTTAAGGCCTCACTTTGGGAAGATGTTCTAAGCCACAGGAAATGTTTAAAGATCTATAATTGTCAGGAGGAACAGATGGAAACACAATATAATGGAAAGGTTAGGATCAGATATTGTTTTATTTAGAATGAGCCTCTGAGCTCTTTCTAATTATAGATAAGACAGACTACTATATGGAGAGCTCATTAGGTTGGAATTCGGGGGTCTGTGCTCTAGTCATTCACATCTCTCCAGTTCTAGAAGGTGACTTTGACCAAGTCATTTGAGTCGTGTGGTTTCAGCTCACCCAGCTTTATACTGAGGGGGAATTAAGAGTTTGAATTTTGACATTCCTATTCATCATGAGACTTCCGTTATATGAAGGCGAATGAACATTCTCTGTAAATGCTATTAGTCAATACTGAAAGTTGCAATGTGAACAAAGAAAATTTGAATAAGATTTAAAAACAAAGCACATTAGCATATGTGAACATCAGTATGCACTTTAACTTTTAATTCTATAATTTACAAATATTTAAACATCACAGTGTCTAGTTAGATGCCTTATTTCCATCCTTATCTTTCAAAAGCCCTTTGTTTTTTCCTCTTCACAAAAGCGAGGGCAAATTTTCTAAAGCCTAAGTAGGACCATACACTCTCCTTGAGTAAAACTCCCCACCAAATGAATACAAAATCCCAGCACCTCAGAGTCCCACAGCCCCTTTACCTCTCTACCTGCAATTCATTACCTCTTGACCAACCTCTACTGTAAGATCCTTCTAATAACCCCAATACATTTTATTTCAGGATTGTTATACAACACTGTGTTTGTTGCTGCTGCTGTTGTTGTTTATCCTTGTTCGTGTTTGTTTTGTTTTCCTTTGTTTTTACCTGGGATACCTTCTCTGACATTTTGGCAGCACTGGATCATCCACATCATTCAGATCACCCTTCACATCTCACACAGATTCCTCTTCAAGCAACCCATTTAATGTTACATCACTGTTGACTACTGTAGTCTCATGAGCAGCTCAGTTGTACCGGGGCAGTGGGATAGGTTGCAGACAGGCCTAAGACAGTGCACAGAAACAGCAGGGAGATGTGATTTAATCGGTAAAGTTTTAAAAAGATCAGAGACTACTCCAAGAGGAGGTCAGTGGTTACAGGCTGACAGACCTCTGTCCTCATGATGCTTTGCTGGGCAGTGCCTCCTCTCCCTCATGGTGATTTGTGCAATGGCAACTGGCAACATGAATGACATGTATCCTTTCCACACTGCCCTCAGTTTTATATACCTGTCCCCATTCAGAGAGGGCTTTCATATGTTGGGCTGCAGAAGCAGTGACATCATCAGCACTAGTTGGCTTACTTTGCTTGTCTAACTGGCATCCCAAGGAGCAACTGTCCTGGTGTACATGCAGGAAAGTAGCTTTCTGCAGTAACATTAAGTTCTCTTAGTTCTCAGTGTGCATAAGAGAAAGCCAGTGTCCTCTAATATGCACTTGAACTTCCTAGCCCAGTCTTACTCTCTTTGTTCCCTTAACTAGATGAGATTTTGGAGAACAGATAGGTGACCTTCAAGGACGTGGTATTTTATAGTTCCTCTTTGCTTTAGGGATGATACAACTCACTTCCCAGATTCCCTGTTTTCTTTGTACATAACACTCATGTCTACTTCATGTCATATGTTTGGCTCTGATTACTGTCTTCTCCTACCACAAAGTGAGTCCCATGTAGGCAAGGACTTTACTTTGTTAACTGAGGTGTCTCCCATGTTTATACTGGTGTTCTGCTCAAGCTGCCCTTCCCAGAATGTTAAAAATGATGTATCCATGAGAGGCAATTCAATCCTTAACATCCAGAACTCATTCTATTTATGCTGTTTATAGAAGCCATAATTAAATACAGCTAAATACCTTATATTACTATCATTAATGCAATTTTGTTCTAGTCTATTTATATATTCATGAGCCACTTTAGATACAAAAGAGAGAACATTAGAAACACTATTTACATACATTTCATGAGAATTTATAATGATGTTTCCAAGATACATAGTTTTGCATCAGTGAAAAAGGTATTAAATAAAAGAAATCCCTAAAGAAAATTGTATTTTACCATATTAAAAGTTCTTTCTGGTCTTTAAAAAGCCTTTAATTTCTTCCTATTTAATTTCTTTCTTTCTTCTTTCTTTAGCTCTAACAAATCAGGCATATGATTAAATACTACCCTTTTCTAGAATATTTGATATTCACAATGACTGATAGTACAAATATTTAAATCTTTGTAGCCTTAAGAGATAAGGAAGAAAAAGTGTGCATTGTGCAAATAGAAAGGATCAGATCCCAGAGAGATGTGGTGAAGAGATACAGATACGTAATATATACTGAACCACCATGATGGGGATTAGAGTCACTTGTGGATCCTGAACGGATATGTAATTTCCTCCCATGACAGATAAATTTGTTAGGTATTTTTTCCACTCCTTAAGTGGTAATAGCATTACAGGATATAGGGATATAAGAAAAAAATTCTTGAATGTGGAAGGAAACAACAATTTCTCATGGTCTAAAAGTGTAGCCCTCCTGTCCTCAGAGTGTGTCTAGATGACCAATAATCTGCCTGGCAGTCCTTGGCCCATGCATGGTAAAAACTTTGTACGCCATATAGGCTCTCTTTGGGGCATAATTTGTTCCTCCATCTAGGGAACTGACACTTATTGTCACTCAGAGACTTTTTCATCTAATTTTAACATGCAAAATTAAATCCCAGTATAAAAGAGGTATTTATCCAATACAAAAATCAGAAACTACAATAATTCATAGAAAAGATAATTCATGGGTAATTATAGCCCTCAGACATTGTAGTATCTTGGTACATACTTTCCTAGTTCTGCCATATAAACATGGACATATGTTAATAGATTTATTTATAGTATATGTATACATATGTATATAAATATGTATATACATTCATATGTGTGCATGTTGTATATGTATATTATATATGTAATGTGAGAATGTATATAATTCATATGCACATATTTTATACAATATTTTTATATTGTACAAACTTAGTTGCAGCTAGTGTGATTTGTTTTCACTCAGTAATCTTTTCCTGTACATATAAATATTTCAGCAAGATGATTTTAATGATGTTTAGTGTCTCTGTAGGTGGCTACATCATAATTTCTCCAACTTGTACATTTTTATTGCTTCAGAAAGTATTATGAATGGTTGATTTCTAAGTAGTTCCATTTGCACACGTAGAATAAGAGATGGAAGTCCATTTTCCCTGAACCGTTAGTAGGGGAAGTGTTGAACTTACAATAATCACTTTCTTCATCCCAGTCTTTGCTCTAGAAGATTTATGTACATCGTAACATCTAATCCTCCTACACCATGTAGAACACGTAGTGCTGTGCCCATTTCGTAGTCAAGAAAAGTGGATGGTACTTTGCAATCAAGAAAAAAGAAGCCAGGCACGGCTGCACACTCCTGTAATTCCAGTGAATTGAGAGGCTAAGGCAGGAGGATCATAATTTCGAGGCCAGCCTCAGCAATTAGTGAGACCTCAGCAACTTAGTAAGACCCTGACTCAAGATTAAAAAAAAAAAAAAAAAAAAAAAAAAGAAACGATTGGGCATGTGACTCAGGAGTTAAGCACCCATGAGTTCAATCTCCAGTAAAACACACACACACACATTCACATGTAGGCACATACGTATACATAAATACTAAATGAAAAATTCTAAATTTGGTCATTTGGCCTTTAAAAATTAATAGTTTTTGCTCTGTTTTAGTAACTATAGTTTTGTTGGTTTGTAAAAGGTACAGAACCATAATATTTCACAACTTGTTAAATAAGAAACTTAATTTGTCCTGACTTAATCCTACTGTTTTACAGATGAGAAACTTGGTCTCAGATAATCGCACTTTTGTAATTTTTAGCATCTGAATTTAAATTCAGGATATATAATTTATAACATCGCCCACTTAAAGATTTTTTCTTTTCATATTTTTATTTTCAACATTCATTTTATTTTATTGAACCTTTTACTCATCCATGATTTGAGTCTCCACATGAGACTAAATTTTCAGTTTATCTGATGAGTAGATCTTAAATTTAAAACTTATCTTAAGATATTTATGTTAATAAAATCTGCACTGTGCCCTGTGCAAATCCAAGGCACTACATTTGTTACTGGGGAACAAAGAACAGCAAATATACCTCCAATTAAGTGTGTAAATTAGCAATGGAATATATAAAATAGTATTTTCTCACTTTGATGATGAACTCGGAATCATTCTCTTCTTTATTAGTTAACCTGAGAGAGGAAGTTTCTTTTTTTAATTTACTGTCTTTATTAACATAAAGTCTAACAAAATCATTCAACTATTTTCTTTCCCCCTTCCCTCATGGAAAGACAATTCCTTAGAGTTACCTGACCCCATAGGTTACTGTACCTGTGCAATAGATATTTAAAAAGATTTCTTCCAATTTAGGCCTATTATTCCAGGGTGGTGTTGGCTGTGTGCTGGATTGCTGGATATTGTTTATCTGGTATGGGTCAGAGTTTCTGCTGATATCAAATCCCCCAAACCCTATATGTGACTCCAAGAGTACCATGCAAGTTAGATGTTGGTACTGTTCACATAGAAACTACATCAGTTACTTATGGCTATGCAAAAAATTATCCCCAAAATTGGTGGCTTACAAAAATATTTATTATCTCAAAACTTCTGCAAATTGGGAATTTTGATGGGACTTAGATAGTTTCACTGGCCTAGGGATTCTTGCAGCCTACATGAAGTATCTGCTGGGACTACAGTTCTTATGGTCTTATCAAGGCTTACCCGCACAGACACCCCCAACTCACTTGCATGCATGCTCCTTAATGGGATATAAAGTACTCACTGGCTTTATAGTTGGAGTTTTATTTTCTCCTTCCCATGTTGCCCTCTCTGTAATATTACTCACAACATAAGAGTTTCCTTCCCCATGAATCAGGAATTTGACAGAAATTGTGGCCTTTAACTAGCAAGACAAAAGGCACAATATATGTATACCCTAATCTCAGGAGTGATATCCCACTTCTGCGCTTGCCTGTCGATTTGAATCAAGTCTCTAGGTTCAGCCCATAGTGCAGGAGAGGGGCAAGCAACAGAACCTAAGTACTAGAAAGTGAGAATCACTGGGGCCCATGTTAGAAGCAGCCTTCCACAGATATAAAAGAGGGGAAAGGAATGGATTATTCACTAGCATGAATAAAAGCACAGAGGATTCAAAGTTCTGGGACTCATTCATTCCAGGGACATCACAGACTACCATATGTCAGAGTAATAGCCTGATCAGGTGAGAGGACAGGACAAATCTTATGTCTTATCTGACTCTCGGCAAAAAGACCATTAACCCAGTGTTCTTATTGCAGCTAAATGATGCTACATCATTTTTCTGGACCAGTAACTGTATGTCAAACTTCATTATAGAAGCATGGGACTGGAGAACATTATGAAGAATCATGAAGCTTATCTTGCTTCATGGAAACAGAATGGGCTCTCTATCTGAAACACCTGAGTCCCATTTGGGCCACTTATCAGGCCTTTGCCTAAAGTCACTTAACCTTGGTATATCCAGTGTCCATAGCTATAAAATAGAGCAATTATAATTACATCAAACTGCTGTTGGAAGGATTAAAGAGATAACATTTGTGAAAACCTGTGGCTCAATGCCTGGTATACAATAGATATTCAAAATGCCTTTCTGCCTCACCTGATTTATTTTCCCCTCTATTTCTTTTCCCCTCCTTTTGCTTATCTCCATTTAGAAATTCTCTTAAATTATTACCAAAACCATGTTGTTATACCAAGGTTTTTAAAGTCTGTAAGGAAACTAGCCATATTTATAACATTCTAAATCTCTGACATCTTCGCTTATCCTGGAGGCAGAAGGGCCATAAAATTAGGGCAAAATTAACCCCATTTTAATTCTGTTCTATTCAGTTAACATATTGCACACAATACACACTGAATAGATGCATCTTAATTGAGTGATTTTTACTCTTTAGTCAAAAGTAATACAAATTTTCTGAAAGGTAAAACTAACACCACTAATTGTAAAAAAAAAAAAATCTAGAGAACTATAATAAGTACAAAGCAAACAGATGGTTAGTATAAATGACTTAAGAATCTGTGTGTTTTATCTTAAGAAAGACATTTAATACCTGGGCTAATTATAGATATAGCACTGCCTGACACATTGTAATTTATGCTTCTATTCTGAATTCTTTTTATTTAAAGAAATTAGGTTCCTTTGCATGAGGTATTCCATGCATCTGAGACTGTTACACAAACTACAGCTAAGTTTAATTTCAATACAGTATTTAAAATTCTCTCAGTGACAATGCTAGCTTTAGCATGTACCTTCCTCAGGGAAAATATTGAGTATCCCAATTAAATTCATGAACAACAAAATAGGGAAAATGAGATATACCAAGAACTATAACAGACCTAAACTCTTTTGGTGAGTTCCATTATTGCACCAAGAACATACTTCCTTGCTTGATATATGTGAATATATTGATAAGGTAAATTAGGGAATTTTCTATAGTCCTGGATCCAACTCATTTCTAGTAATGAGTCCATAATTTGTTATAGATTGTATTACCCTCTATCATTAAGGATAATGTGATGCCATCTACTTTAGCCATTATAGATTTTGATTTCTGTCTTAATCTGATACACATTGTAGAAACTTAGTTTTCAAACCTCAAGCATCTAATTTGAGTAGAGCAATCATAAATTCTGCAGTTTTGCTGAAGTGTTGACATGAGTTTTATGCCCTGTAAAGATGATGTAAATAATTATTTTAAAAATGAGTAAACCTATTTGTATACTCAGTTTGCGGATCTTAAAGGTGTCTTTGCTCCAGTTAATATTCTTTCAAAGTTCTTCTGGTCAAGTGGTCAAAAACATTTTCACATGATGTATGGCATATGTAAAAAACAAACAAACAAAAACCCTTAGTAAAAGTTGAAAAAGCAATTGATTCATGAGGAGAAATACATATCCTTTTGATAAAAATGTGAATTCTAGGAAAATAAGACAAAATATTTTATACAAAGATTTCTATAACATAATTTGGAGGGTATTTGATATTTCATTAAAAGTATTTCAGATATTAAGTGTTTTCTGAATAATTAAAAAGATTCTTGATTTATAAAGACTGTCTTTTACTTGGATAGTCAAATATTTTAACTACAAAGCAAATGATTTTCATTGAAAACATATTTTACAAGACGAGAAATTATATGTTCTTTAAAGTGGAGTATCTGTTTGGGAAATCCAAGAATTATATGGCAAGATGTTTATAAGAATTTCATCAATGAAAAACATCTCTGAAGGAACTTGGGGAAGGGAAGCAGAAACAGGGAAAGGGAATTGAGACCACAGAATGGGTCTGACATCTATAAAGGAGAATTGGGAAGAAGGGGGTTTGAGTAGGAAGAGTTTCTACTGAAGTGTTGCTCTAGGAACTCTCAGCCTTCCTGCAAGTAGCCCCAAGGTCAAGACTCCTTGCCAGTGAGAACTTTGTTGGGCAGGAATGAACCAGACCTACTATCCTCTTCAAGTTCAGACAATGGATGGCAGCATCCTTGAGATAATGTAGCTTGGGCATGAAATCTACTGAAATTGTGAACCTAGAGATTGTCAGTTTACTATTGATTAAGCAGCAGGTTTCTTTTAATGAAGGGAGATCCAGAGGGCACACTCCTCTGGCAGCCTGTCTATACCTCATGCTACATAGAAAAATTTCTCCAGATAAATCAGGGAGCAACTTATCCATGACTGCTATGCATTTCTCCACCTGAAGGAAAACTTTGAAGAAGAAGAAAGTGGAATGAACTATAGTTGTTGTCACTGCAGGTATAATCTCAGAGTGACAAATGGCTTCATCACCTCCATCCTGTATAGTTTAACCACCTTCACTGTCCACATGTCTGTGGGTTAGCTGGTATCAAGACCCAAATCTTTATCTCTGAACAATCTAAGATCCTGGGAATTCATATGTGCCTCAGGCTGAATTTTTAGATGACCATTCATTGTTAAATTGAACAAGTGGCACCCAGTGGATCGCTTAGGTTCCATAGATATTCCTCCATGCCTTCATTGAATTACCAGTTGCCATACTTCCTCTGTCCAATCAGGGCCAATTACTTCTGCTGAAATGCCAAATATTCTTGTCCACACAAATAGACCAAATACCTTGATAGCAGATCACAGTTTAGTAATAACTTGCATTGGTCCCTGAAAAAAAAATCATACCCTTTTTACAGACTATTCTGACCTCATTTTCTAATCCAGAAGATTCTAGTATAAAGAGAATGGGAAGTACAAAGCACAAAGTCCCTCAGTAGATCCTATGGAAATAGATCACAGAATCGTTCTTGCTTATTTTCCAGGTCCAAGGTCTGAGAATATAGAAAGAGTGTAATTGCCTAACTGGTTGGTGTAACCCTCATAACTTCTCTGGCTATAACAATCTGACCCACTTCTTCAATCAACTGCAGTTGACAGCCACCACCAAACTTCTTAATCATTTAAGTGCCAGAGCATCTGTAATGGTCTAGGTAAATCACATGTCCTCTGGGCCTTCCAAAGATGAAAAAGGTCCTCTAAGGCATTTCCCAAATTTACCTAATATATCCATTCACACATTCTCACCACCATGAATGAGACTTTTCATTCATTTCTGTCTTTTGAAGTTAGGTAATTACAGTTCGGTGGTTAGCTACATTCCCCCCAATTCCAGGATTATAAAAGCTACACTACTGGTGAATTTGCCCATCACTCAGAGTCCTTGCTTGGATATTAAATCACAAAGTCTAAGAATTTCCCCCAAGTCAAGAAATCCAGTTGTACATTCTTGCCTGACTTAATCCTCCTCAAAATCCAACCCCAGGGGTCATGGGGTTATCTTCTGACTTTTGATGGTATGCTAGTTAATTCCTGAAACTTCTTTGGAGCAAGATCTGTGTCTTTTATTATCAGGTCCAGAACATCCCCAACCAATTTACACTGGGATGTAACACTAGTTATTGGCCTGGCAGATGGGAAATGAAATAGCAGTAGTGCCTGCAAGCAATCCCTGCTGCCTGAAGGAGGCAAGAGGGCTCTACAGTATCTTCCTGCACTGGGGAAGCAATTAGGGAAGTCCTCACTGAGAGAGAGTGGTCATGTTTTCAAGTTCAGAAGGTTCAGATTAGTCGTTCAGCCCGATTCGGTATCCTGTTCCATGATTCAGAGAGCAAGGTTTTTATATATTAGAGTTGAAACTTTAGCAAAGCAGATCTGCCAAGCCAGAACATTTGCATTTTGGGGAGCTTTGTGCCTTCAATGATTGACCTTATATCAGTGGTGTATGCCTTTCCATTATAGGACTTTTTATGCCACCAAAGAGACACTCTGACCCTCACACTTAGCCTTCAATAGTTTCTTTATTCTATGAGTTTCTCCTTATCCCTCTACCTGGTCTCAATACTACTTAGCAATAATCAGCCCAATCTCCTAATGTTGTAGACATCAGTATTCCCTGAGCATTCTTGTGTTGGAATAGCTTCAATTGCACTCTCTACCTGGCTGTTTGTCAAGTTACTGACAGTGTTATCTTCAGGAGTGGTTTCATGCTTTTGGATCAAAATCTCTTCTTATTCCACATTCTACTCCTGATGAGGCCCTTCCCACTATGAGTGAAGGAATCTGGAAACCTCATCTTAATACCTGCTTTCCCAAATCACTCTTCATAACAGTGACATGATTTTGGGTCCTATGAGAAGCTGAGACCAAAATGGGGTTTGATGTGCAATATATTTATTGGGGAAAATACTGCACATGATAAAAAGGAGAGGAAAGAAGAGAAGGTAGAGAGAACTTTTGGAACACTGATTGTGTCTGACATCTATGAAAAGGTCAACAGAAGGAGTGATTACTGAGTAGAAAGAATCTTAGAGTACCACACTAAGAAAGCCTCAGTCAGACAGCAAAGGTCTATGTCAACGAACACTACTGGTTTGTCTTAAATACTCCATTTTGCTAAGTTATTGGCTTAGATAAGCTCTGGAAGAGCATTGTTAGTGTGAACACTGAAGCTGATACGAAGAGTAAGATGTCTGAGTGGTACTCTCCCAGGGAGTTGCACAGTGTACTCCCAGATTGATTAATATCTGGAAGGAAAGAATAAGGATCTGTAGTCTAGAGAGAGATGGCAATTTCTCTCCCAACTCACTTTCACTTGATCTATGATCAACACAAGTTAACGATATTTGCAAAGATCTGCTTCCTCATGTATAATAGAAAAACAATATCACCTACTTCATGCCTTAATACTGTAATATAAAGTATGTAGAATTTTCCATTGTGATAAATGGTTTATAGCAAGCTTTTAAAAACATCACTTACCTCCTTGCCTTTCATAGACTTCCTCTTTGTTCCCATCAATTTCAATCTATTTGTATTTCAATTTGAGGATAATATCAGTGACCTCCAAAAATATAAACAAAGGAAATATTACAAATGCATTTTATTTTGTTAGCATGTAGATGATCTAGTTGCTTGTATTTGATGATTAGAAAAATAAACCTACCCATAAAGGGTTTTAATATCAATTAAGAAATATGTATGCTTTCTCATAAAGGTTATTTTTTGGTTCTTTTAAATTATACATAATGATATGATTCACTTTGACATAATTTTTAAGCATGGAATATAATTTTTTCTAATTCGGTCCCCAGTACTTTTTCTCTCCCTCCCTTCCCCTATACCCTTCCCTGTGTTCTACTGATCTTTCTGCTATTTACTTACAGTTATTTTTTGAGTCAGTGTCTCGTGGAAGTACATGATGGTGAGATTCACCACGGTATATTCATACATGTATGTAGGAAAGTTAGATCAGATTCATTCCACTGTTTTCGTTTAATTGTTGATATGGGTTTGATTTTTAAAAAAATTTTAGGTGAAAGCTTCACTGGTTTGAAATCATCAATTCCTCCAACACAGGAAGACATAAGTCAGTCATGAATATTCTCTGGAATGCCTGCGTGTATAATATTTCCTCAGTTTATTGGAGAATTTCAATATAATAGCTGAGAACTATGGCTGTTATAAACACGTCTCCTCAGGCCCATGACAAATCACTTTGTGTACTCTATGATGGAGTCACAGATTACACCTATTTGTCAATTTCAGCTCCATTAATGATTACATGAAGAAACCCTAACTAATAGTCATCAAAAAACTGATACTTAGTTTTGATCAATACTTCATTAAATCATTTCTGTGTGTGTGCTTTTGTAAACAAAATAATGATGTGCTGATTATTCAGGGACCTATCAAAACATTAACAACAGCAATAATGTTAACACTCAGAACAAAGAATGCAGATAATCTCTCAGTGAGCAAATAGTAGATAGTGTCATGGCACTGCTGGAACACACCTTAGAAATAGTGCAGTCCAATGCCTTCATTCCACACACTCTCAGAGAAGTTTATTTCCAAAGTTGACTCAGACAGGTGCTAACAGGTCTTAAATATGAAGTCAGTTCCTGAAAACCCTGGACTGTTAAGCTTTTCCCTTTACATCTGCTGTGTGCTTAGCAAAGTGCTAAACAATCTAAGGAACACAGAGGAAACACAGACCCTTTCCCCCTTTTTCAAGTTGATGACAAGTCTTAAGACAAAACCATCAGAATATGCTCATATGTAGGAATGAGAAAAGAAGAAAACAATGGGTATCTATTGATATCTCATTCCTCAAAAATGATTTTATGTACCTAATCTCATTTTATCCTTAAAGTAACACTTAAAGTGGTATGCTTCATTTCTCCAATTTAAAAGATAAGGTAACTGAGGCCCATGAGCCAGTTATTCACTCCTCGGTTTATACCCAAAGGACTTAAAATTAGCATACTACAGTAAGAAGTCATATCAATGTTTATAGCAGCTCAATTCACATTAGTTAGATTGTGGACCCAACCTAGATGCCCTTCAACAGATGAATGAATAGAGAAACTGTGGTATAAATACACAATGGAATATTTTTCAGCCATAAAGAATAATAGTATTAAGGCATTTGCATATAAATGGATAGAATTGGAGAAAGTCATGCTAAGTGAAATAAGTCAATCCCAGAAAACCAAAGGCAGAATGTTTTCCCTGATAAATGGATGATGACATATAATTGGGGTGAGGGGGTGGGGGGGTGAGAGGAGAATGGAGGAACTTTAGATTACAGAAAGGGAAATGAGAGGGAGGCGGTATGGAAAATGGTAGACTGAGACAGACATCATTACTCTATGTAAATGTATGGTCACACGAATGGTATGAATCTACATTGAACACAACCATAGAAATGAAATGATGTAACCCATTTTTGTAAAATGAATCAAAATGCAGTCTGTAAAAATTTTTTTTAAAAAATTTAAAAAAAGGATTAAGTGACTCCTACAAGGGTGTAGAGTCTATGAATACAAATTATCTGTGACTCCGAAGCCTTCACTACTTACCACTTCTAGAAGAGCACTGGGTCATCTGACATTAGATCAGATGAGGACAGTAATCTTTGGGTTTTTGAAATGAATGGTTTGATATTGTCACATCCATAATGAATGGCAGAACTAGAGCTCAAATGCAGGTCTTCCAACTCCTAACCTCCTTCCCTTCTCTCAAAACAATCTCTCTTCCTATTTTTCCCTTCAAATAGAATCAGTTTCCAGTAGCAATTTTTCCTATTGCATTTCTACTCCAAATACTATCATAAAAATAAAGCGAGATATATGGGGGAAAAGAAACTTAAGCTTCCTTTAGGGACTTAGAATATGTACAATGCATACGCCCTTCCCCATCATTGGTTGGTTAGGGTAATGGAATAATCTAATCAATTTTGCCATAATGTTGCTCCAGGAAATCAATTAGTGTTAGTAGATTTTGTTAGTAAAATCTTCCCTAGATTATGGTAGGTATGAGGATTACCATGCCCAATTTTGCATGACAGCATTTTGTAAAAATCTCGCTATGAATCTTTTGCATCCCTAGTTCACACTGTCATTTAGTATAGAACTTCTCTGAGGAAAGACTTTCCTCCTGTACGTAGTGGAATTGACAGCTGAAAAGATCAGAACATGTCCAGAACATGTTGCCAAGAACATTTCTAGAACATAACTCTTCAGACATGCTATAACATTTGGAAAAGAAGACCCTAAAACAGGCACTTACCTGGAGGTCTGATTCAGTTTTTGCTGTTGCCTTAAGAAGGTAGGAAGGTATACAGAAGATAATTCCTCCACTTCATCAGTCATAAATTCTGAAGAAATACACGCATATACACAGGATGTCTTGATGATTCTCATGTGTTCCATTGTAAGATTCATGTCTGTTTAACCTGAATGGGAAAAGGTTAATGTCAGTGGACACTGGTCACAGTGAGATCATCAAGGAGAAACAGTTCAGGGACAGAGGTGTGCCGGGATGACAGAATTAATCAAAATGAGAACTAAGAAATGGAAAGAAGCTCTGGTAGATGGTGGGAATTTTCCTTAATCAGCTGATTCTTATCCACCTTGAAATACTTTCCTTCTATGACAGCAACAAAACAAAACACACACACACACACACACACAACTTGGAAGATTCTGGGTTTCAGTATTTTCAGAATGGTGAGTGAATAGTGTGGAAATAACCATAGAAAAAGATAAAGTCTAAATGAACCAAACATTCTTTGAAATTGCTTTGTAGGTTGAAACTCTTACCCCTGTACTGATCAGAGGGTAGGATGTAGTCAACTGTGTAGTCTGGGAGATAGTAAATTAAAAGACTTGACTGTTTTAAGAATGTGTTATTGTCTCAAATAAGATTTTTTTTTTATTCTTTCAGGAACTCATTTTCATTCTGACTCCTAATGAGTTGTGTGTTTTTCATTTAGCATCCCATTCTGTTTGAATCTTTCAACTTTTATTTCTGAGCAATAATTGCACTGATAAACAATTATAATAGTTGGTGTACAAAGACAGATTTTTTTTCATGAGTAATTCAAGTACACAGTGAATACTTTTACTGTGGGCTAGGATTAATCTTTGTGGTGTTGCCCTAGCATAGTCTGTGGATTTAATTATTATTAATCTGGATAAATTTTAACTTTAAAAACATTAATTTAACTCACCAGGTCTCCTGGCTCATTAATCTCTTCAATAGTGCCACTTAGGATAAAATTGCTCATCAAACAACAGTGATTTAATCATAAATATGCGGAAGTAGAATAGCAGCCGTATTGCAGAGTTGTAGGACTCACAATATTCTCCACTTCTTAGCAGTCTTCATTCTTAATAACATCAGTCATTCCCCCACTTCATTAAAAAATAATTATCTACTAATGAGACTTTCTCTCTTCCTCTCTCCTTCTCTCCCCCCCCTTACACACACACACACATACACAAACACACACATTCACACACGCGCACACACTCACCTTCAAACAGAGTCCAAAAATGTCAAAGAACTTCACTTTCCTATCCTTCAGAAAAAGCAAAGCCCTCTCCATGCCTGCTCCAAACCATTGAGAGATAGATGAGGCTTGAAATGATAAAGCATACTGATAACACAAGCTGGTATGATTATTGTTATTGTTGAGAACTTCCCCTTTTTTCCCCCCATATCATAGATGTTTCTTCCAGATTAAAAATGATTTTGATACATGATAAGCTTGAGGACCAGATATTGTTTGTGTGGTTCATACACAGTACGCCAGATCTTCATGTTAGGTCATTGAGATGGTTGTCGTTATTTTCTGTTTTTAATCTGAGGAACTAGAAGAGACTATCAGATCTGTGTACAATCAAATAAACACTGGAACCCAGTTTCATCACTAGATCTGCCTCTCGAGTGAATGTTATTCCCCGTACTTCCCTACATTATTCTTTTGCTTGAGTATCAGTTGATTCTTATTTCTGCACCTAATTGTTATGTAGAAAATAAGAATAATAATGTACTATTTTTATGATGGAAATAGTTTTAAGAAAGAATAGCCACAATCTTATTTCATTCTTAGTATGTGCTGATGGCTGCACATAAATCCTATCAGCTAACTTCCAGTGTGGCATGAGGTTTTTTTTGGTTTTAGTTTGATTTTTGCTTTGTTTTTAGAGTTGAGGATGCTGAAACTCGGAGAACTTAGTTAACATGTGATGCCTCATGTTATACTTATGGTTAATCAGATGTGGTAGAAATAAACTTCCAACCCTGATCTATTCAACCATAAAGCTCCTATTTTCAATCACCTTATTATTTGGAAGTACTTCCTAAGCTGAAATATGCCTTTCAAATTTTAGGGATTATTATAACAGTTTAAAAAATAAAATTGATTTCTTGCCATTTGTAATTAGCCCTTGACTTGAACTGAGGAAATGGCTATCACCTCCTTTGTGTGAAATATTCTATCCTGATTTTCTTTGGCTGTAGTTCACATTGCTAACTCCTCATGGCAGAATGTTACAGCCCAGGAGAGAGCCAGAACTGCCTGCTACTTCATCCACAAAGCCCAGCTACATGGAGAGCCAGTGATTTACAGTCTGCAGCCGGCATAGAAACAGGCGGATCGGTTGGACTGCAAAAGCCTATTGAGAAATGTACAAAACCTACTTTCACACATGATTTATATCATTTGGAGCAAACAACTGATAATCTTTCTGAAGCTATGGACTAGGCTATTTTAGACCAGTGAATGATAGTGTCTCAGAATTTATTCCTATAGCTAACTCTTTCTCTTTCCTCATTCCTTCTCTAGTTTTATAGACACTAAGGGAAATATCTCTGGCTTCAGATTTATCATAACAAACAGAACTTGGAAAGAAAGCTAGAGCCATATGTTTTCTATAAATTAAATGTTTCAATTAGAGACCTCTATAGGATATATGTGTCAGAAAAGCATAGCATATTACTGATATGAAAGAACATTATTTCGGGCTATGATTTAAATATGCCAGACTTGCTACTTGGCATTAACTGCTAGTTCTCTGTTTTATTGTTTTTTTAGAAATATTAGAATTACTTATTATGTAGATGAGAAGTGAACGTGACACATGAAATATCTAACAGAGAAATCGGGGGTGAGATAGCTAAAGAGAGAGAAGTATTTATGATAATCAAAATGAGGGTTTTACTCTCTTGGTACTAATAAAACAATAAAAACAAAGAACATTTGAAATGAATGCATGTGAAGGTGAAGCGCAAGGCTTTAAAAAATTTGATTCCTGATTACTTGTTTTCCATGGAGAGTTACATTCAATTGCCAGTACCCAATGGAATACTGCCTATTGCTTCTCTTAATTTTCAATAGAAGCAGACAGTGCTCTGATTTTTTTTTTCATGGAAGTTGCCAGGAATCCTCCTAGAAGTGTACTGATCCTTCCTCAGAGATGTCTATCTCAGTGGCACAAGTATTCAGAAAGTGTACTTTCTGCAAACTGGAGGAGATAATCTTCTTGTTGCTAGTCTAAAAGTCCAGAGTATGATGTTCTACAAAATCAGGCTTGAATTGGGAGATGCAATCCTTGAAAATATAAAAGATCATATTTGAGAGAGTAAGTTTACCCCAAGTATACATCCTGGCAGAACACTGACATAAAGTTAGATCAACAAGATTAAAACAATACCAACAAGAACTTTAACTCCCTGACCACCTGAATCGTCTTCACATGGGTAGTCACTTGTCACACTCCAGTGAGGTGATTAACTAACTTGGGATGGTTAAAGATGGAATATGCTCTTCTCCTGCTATGTGTTTTTTCTTTTCTTTTCTTTTCTTTTTTTTTTTTTTTTTTTTGCTCATTTTACATTTTTATTTGCCAATATGGCATATTTGATATCTGCACCAAGTGCTGCTGGTCTCCCCATATCCTGGGATCCTATAGTCCTTATATCTAAAACAATGCCAGGATATCTATGGTGTTTTCATTTATTTATTTTCTATACTTCTTTTCCCTGTTGGTGTAAGTACACCTTCTTCCTTCCTTTACCTCTTCTTTGGTTTTTTTTCACTCCCCAAATTGAACTTTCCATTATCCATAGGAGTTTCTAGGTCACAAACCTACTCTCAGGAAAATACAATAGACATTTGTCTGTGATAGGGGACACAAAATTTGATTTGTGTTTAAAATAAAGGATATTAGAAAATTTGGGAAAGAGTAAAACACATGATTGTGGTGGTATAACTTAGTGGTAGAAGGCATGCTTAGCATGAACAAAGACCTAGGCTCAATCCCCGTCACAACACACAGACACACAGACACACACATACACACAAACTAAAAGAAATTTCTAATCCTCCCTCCCAGGATTAACCTGGTCTATCATTTTGATATTTTTTATTATTTCTGAGTCCCAGAAAGTGTCTGGAAGAATTTTCACCAATTTAGTATAGATATTTACATTGCTTTGGTCTTATTCTAGTAAATGAGAAAAGCCAGCTCTCAGAGGAAAGACTAAAAATTTATGTATAAACACATGCTTAAAAAATTACAGATACAAAAAGATATATAAGATACTATTTACAAATAATAAGAAAACATACAATGTCTTATTGTAAATTTCATATGAACAAGTAATTGTCATAGAATGCTTTTGCTAATTTTTAGTGAAAACTATCATCTATAGCCAACTGATGGTTGCAATTGATGAATGAGTATTTCCAATATGGATATTAACATTTTTATTTACATTAAAATTTAAGGTAAAAATGAAACAATAAAGAAATATCAAAGCAAGCTAATTCACCAATGACATAAACAACATTTTTGTTGAATTGAAAAAGAATATTTAAATTCTGGGAAAAGATTTCTTCTATTAGCTGTGCTATTCATAATGTAATATCTAAAGACAGTACACACTAGTTTTATTCATGTTATTAACACATTTCTATCACTTTTCAAAATTTAGACCATGTATTCTTAAGGAATGTGATGTGGCCCCACAAGAAAAAAAGTATAAAACTATTTCTCAAGATGAGATAAAAAATTTTACTCTTTCTATATATATAAAGCACAGATACACAGATAGCACTTGAGTAGTAATATAATACATCTGTGATATAAATATTTCACATGGGGAGGCATTTAGGAAAAATGATCTAAAATGGCTCTTTAAGGGGTGATAATAATCAGTAAAAAGTTTGAGAATTATTTTAAAGTAAGATAACAAGAGACCAAGCCCTGGCTAAGTATTTTGGTAGGCACTATAATCCTGGTTACTCAGAAGGCTGAGACAAAAGAATCACAAGTTCAAGGCCAGCCTCCACACTTAGAGAGACCATGTCTTTTTTTTTTTTTTTGGTACCAGAAATATTGAACGCAGGGGCAATTAACCACTGAGACACATCCCCAGTCCTCTTTGTTTTTTATTTGGAGATAAAGTCTCACTAAGCTGCTTAGGACTTCACTAAATTGTTCAGGCTGTTTTTGAACTCATGATCCTCCTGCCTCAGTCTCCTGAACACTGGGATTTCAGGTGTGTGCCACTGTACCTGGTGAGAGATCCTGCCTTTAAATAAAAAAAATAAGAAGTCTGGGGATGCAACTCGGTGGTATAGAGTTTCAGGGTTCAATCACAATACTGAAGAAGGAAGAAAAGAAAAGGAAGAGGGAGGGAAAGAAGGAGAGCAGAGAGGGAAGGAGGGAAGAAGGGCTCACACTCTGATTTGTAGTGTTTGCTGATTTCTGTGGTGTTCACATTGTGGCTGATGTCTAACTACCAATATGATGTCTCTGAATGTGGAACTGGAAAGGTGGTATGGCAGGACATTGTCAGACACTGTTTCCACTATTCATCTATCATAGATAGGAGCAAAGTTTAGAGCACAGAGAAATATAAAATATAACAAAATAAATAAGTCATATGTTTTATGTATTCTTATATAAATTATTTAGTTGGAAGTTTATACAACTTAGTATTATGGTTTAGACATAAGGTGTCCCCCAAAATCTCATGTGTAAGGCAATGCGAAAAAGTTTAGAGGTGACATAAGTGGGTTATAAGGGTCTAAATCTAATCAGTGCATTCATCTATGATAGGGATTAACTAGGTGGTAACTTTAGGCAGGTGGTGTGTGCCTGGAAGAGGTGGGCGTGCTTTAGGTTCTGAATTTTGCTCCCGGGGAGCAGAGTGCTCTCTCTCCTCCTGATTGCCATGTTCTTCTCCACACTTTTCTTTCAAGAAGTTGTGCCTCTCCTCAGGCCCAGAGCACTGGAGTTTGCCATCTACAAATTGAGACCTTGGAAACCATGAGCACCCATAATAAACTTTTCATGCTCTAAATTTGTGCTTGCCAGGTCTTTGGGTCACAGCAGTAGAAATGCTGACTAAAACACTTAGTTTTCATTAAAATTTTTGTTAAAACAACCAACAAGGGCTGGGTGTGTGGCTCAGTGGTAGAGCACATGCATTAGTATGTTCAATATCCTGGGTTCAATTCAATTGAATTAAAAATCAGTCCCAAACTTTTGACCCTTGCATCCCATGAGAAGGCTTGAGCCGGCTCCTGCATACCACTAGATGGCAAATACAAAGTTCATAGTAGGCCCCTTGTAGACACCTAAAAGAGACAGCTCATTCAGTCATGTTGAAATGTATACCTAGAGGGGTCCTTGCTTTCTGTTAACTGACTGAGACATAATGATAGTGTAGGAAAATAAAAAGTGGAGGCTTTAGCTGTGGGCAATAATTACAAGGTCAATGTCTTTGATGTGCTGGTGTTGATTTGTAACTGGATTACTGTCTACATGGACTGCTTCTGCCACGTGCTCTTCTGTTTTTTATTAGAAAAAAAGCTTTGTGTGTGTGTGTGTGTGTGTGTGTGTGTGTGTGTGAGTGCACCAGTGTCTCTGCATCCCAACACAACTGTTCTGAAAGTAGGTTTATTACGTAAGAATATTTTCAGAATTTAAAAAGTGATTGCATACTGTATATCTTATATCTATACCATAAAGGGAGAGGGAATAAGAATAGGGAATACAGTTGAATGAATTGGACATAACTTTCCTATGTACATAAATGAATACACAACCAGTGAAACTTCACATTATGCACAACTGCAAAAATAGGATCCTATTAGAATAAGTTGTACTCCATGTATGTATGTCAAAATACACTCTACTGCCTGAAAAAAAAATAAAAAAAATAAAAATTTTAAAATAAATTACTTTAGTTGATACATTACACACAAAAATCGCACATATTTGTGAGTATTGGTATTCTGTGATATTTCAATACATATATTACATAGTGTTTAAATCTGGTTAAACATATATGTCTCTTCAAACATCATGCTTTTATGGAGAAAACATTGAAAACCATTTCTTCTAGTTTTCTGAAAAACAGAGTGCATAATCATTTAAACTCACCCCATTCAGCAACAGCACACCAGAACTTCTTACTTTTATCTAACTACACCCTACTGCCTTTTGATCAATTTTTCAATTTCTTTCATCCATGTTTGTCAATTTCATTGTAGAAATCATTGACTTTCTTGTTTATAAGTTTTTTCTTTGTACTTTCTGTAACTGGGGTCACTTTTTTCTTTTTCAGCAAGTTTATTATTGATGTATAAAGTATACTACATGTTTTGTATGATTTGTATCCTACAACTTGACTGAATTTATCAGTTCTAAAAGTTCTTATTTCATTTTTTTTTCTTTTTTTTTGGTGGAAACTTAGGCTTTCAACATATATAATTATGTTGTCTCCAAACAGGAATAATTTCATTTCCTCTTTCTTAAGATATTATTCTTCATTTCTTGTTCTTGACTAATTGCTGTGTCAGAGACTTTAAATACTATATTAAATATCAAATCATCCAAGTGAACATTCTTATCTTTTTTGAATCTTGGAAATAAAGACTTATTTATCTCAGGTTCTGAATCCTATGATGTTGAGACTATAACCCGGCCTCTTCTAAAACAAGTGGATTTTAATTTCAACTCTAATGACTCCCTGGTCTTAAGTTTCTTTTTTTTTTTTTTTTCCAATTTCTAAAAATTTGTTCTAATTAGTTATACATGACAGTAGAATGAATTTTGACACATTGTATGCAAATGGTACAGAGTCACACAGGTTATGTAATAACACATATATGTAGAGTAATGATGTCAATCTCATTCCACAATCCTTCCCACCCCCACACACCCTCCACTTCCCTCATTCCCCTCTGCACAATCCAAAGTACCTACATTTGTCCCTCCCCCACCCCATTATGGATCAGATTCCACTTATCAAAGAAAACATTTGGCCTTTGGTTTTTTTGAATTTCACTTATTTTGCTTAGCATGATATTCTCCACTTCCATCCATTTACCTACAAATACCATTATTTCATTCTTTTTTAGAGCTGAATAATATTCCATTTTGTAAAAATACCACATTTTCTTTATCCATTCATCTGTTGAAGGGTATATAGGTTGGTTCCATAGTTTAGTTATTGTGAATTGAGGTGTTATAAACATTGATGTGGCTGTGTCACTTTAGTATGCTGATATTAAGTCCTTTGGGTATAATCCCAGGAGTGGGAAAGTTGGGTCAAATCCTGGTTCCATTCCAAGTTTTCTAAGATATCTCCATACTGCTTTCCAGAGTGGTTGCACAAATTTGGATTCCCACCAGCAATGTATGAATGTTCCTTTTTCCACACATCCTCGCCAACACTTATTATTGCTTGTATTCTTGATAATTGCCATTCTGATTGGAGTGAGATGAAACCTTTAGAGTAGTTTTGATTTGCATTTCTCTAATTGCTGGAGATGTTGAACATTTTTTCATGTATTTGTTTGATTGTATTTCTTCTTCTGTGCTGTGTCTGTTCAGTTCCTTAGCCCATTTATTGATTGGGATTTTTTTTGTTTTTGCTTTTATTTTTCTTGGTGTTGAGTTGAGTTCTTTATATGTCCTGGAGATTAGTGCTCTATCTGAGGTGTGTGGGGTAAAGATTTTCCCATTCTCTAGGCTCTCTCTTCATGTTGATTGTTTCCTTTCCAGAGAAGAAGCTTTTTAGTTTGATTCCATCACATTGATTGATTCTGGATTTTACTTCTTATGCTTTAGGAGTCTTGTTAAGGAAGTCAGATCCTAAGCCAACATGATGAAAGTTTAGGCCTACTTTTTCTTCTATTAGGCACAGAGCCTTTGTTCTAGTGCCTAAGTCTTTGATCCACTTTGAGTTGAGTTTTGTGCAGGGTAAAAGATAGAGGTTTAAATTCATTTTTTTCCACAAGGATTTCCAGTTTCTCCAGCATCATTTGTTGAAGAGATTATCTTTTCTCCAATGCATGTTTATGGCACCTAGTACAAAATAACCGTATTTATTTGGGTTTGTCTCTGTGGCTTCTAGTCTGTACTACTGGTCTACACGTCTATTTTGGTGTCACTACCGTGCTGTTTTTGTTACTATTACTCTGTGTTATAGTTTCTTATTCATTCAATTTTGTCTTCTTCAAAGATATTGCTTAAGGATTTATTCACCAATTTTACAAATGTATTTTTAGTTGTATATTAGTCGGGATTACAAAGAGAGCAACAGGATGTGTGTGAGAGAGAGAGAGATTTTAAAAGGATTTGCTCACATGATTGCAGAAGCTGGCAAAGTCAAAATCCATAGGGTACTCTAGCAGGCTGGATACCACAGGATCAGTTGATGTTTCAGCTCAATTTAGAAGGCAGTGGGCTAGCAAAATTCCTAAAATTTCTCAGAAGAGATGAGTTGTTTTTTTTTTTTTTTAATGGTCTTAAGTTGATTGAATAAAGGCCACTCTGATTATGAAGAGTGATGTGCTTTTCTTAAAGTCTGCTGATTTGAATTTTAACCTCATCCTAAGAAATGCCTTTACAGTAATGGTCAGGCAAATGTTTTGACCAACTATCTGGGTGTTAGTATCTAATCAAACTGACACGTCAAATTAACCATTACATACTTCTTTTTTGAATTGAGTGTTCCTCTCAATTCTGAGGGTTGATCATTTTTATAGTTTTTAAATTTATTTTTCTATCAAATGGAGAAAAACAATCTACTATAAAATAATAAATACTATAATTTTTATTGTTTTTAGATATAATGACAGTAATGTATGTTTATATATTATTCATACATGGAGTATAATTTATTCTGATTAGTATCCTATTCTTTTAGTTGTACATGATGTGGAGTTTCACTGGTCATGTATTTATGTATGGACATAGGAAAGGTCTGTCTGATTTATTTCAGAATCCTATGGAAAAATAGGGATGAGGTAAGTGATGTGGACCGTGGGGGGAAAGGTCATCAGTGAGAAAAAAATAAGGAAGCGGAAAGAGAGTGTGCTTTGTGGGTGTCTAGGGAAAAGATCCCCAGGCAAGGACCAACCCAAGTGAGTTAAGTCATATAAAACTGTCCCTATAGCATGCTGCATGGCAGATTGCCAGTGGTCCAGTCACATTAAATGTGACTTTTTCTATTCTCTTAAAAGATTTAATATGAACTTAAAAGTGCTTAGAGTCCTGGAATATTGGAACAGATAAAAACTTTGAGATTATCTCATTTGACTGCCTCATTTTACGTGAGGAAATGAAGTGCACAGAGGAAAATGTCTGACTCAAATTCAAAATTCTGTTTATGGCAGAATCACATTTTATGTGTATAAGTCTTGACTTCTGAACATTATAAACCATAGATTTATAATGCAAGTTCTAGAATCAGATAACATTTTAATTTTAATAGGGGCATTCATGTAGCATGGGTAGACATGAATATAAGAACCCAAAGGTAAGGGAGTATAGAAATAAAGAGTTTTGCCAGGAAAGGTTTTGTGATTTCTCTAATACTCTCCTATATGACAGTTGACCAAACATTCAGGAATATAAGACAGAAGCAAAAGTTTATTTTTTTGTTTTCTTGAATAAAACCCATTTGGCAGAATCTATCAGTTAATACTCTACAATATGGAAGTGCATGGAAATTGCATGCCAGTCTGATTAGCATGACGAAATTTGAGCATTCATTCTGTGCCCTACCTAGGACATTATTCATTCCTTTCTCTAATATATTCATGCTGTATACCCTACCCTCCCATTAGTCACATTGCAGGTACCTTGGTCATAAGATCAACTGTTTCACATAAAGAGCAAAAGTAGTTGTGCTATCCATTTGGATATTCCAAAGAGAAGTCATAGACTGCTTCCTTTAAGTGAAATTTGTTGACTTAATAAGGAAAGAAAAACATTGTATGCTTAGTTTGCTTATATCTATAGTAAGAATGAATCTTCTATCCATGAAATTGTGAAAAAGGAAACAAATTAATTGTAGTTTTGTTATATAACTCAAACTTCCAAAGTATGGCCACAGTGCATGACGAGTATTCAGTTAAGATAAAAAGGTATTAAATTCAGGGCTCAGTATTATATGTGGTTTTATGCATCCATAAAGGGGTACTTAAGGGGGTACTATTATACATATTTATTGAAATGTTTTCCCTAAATTCAACTGGAAGCATGCTAAGCTTCTCTTAGGTCTTTTTGTTTGTTTGTTTGTTTTCTTTTCCACCCCAGATTTAGAGGTTCTCTCATGGGAAAGTTGTACTGTATGCCTAAACTCATATTAGTCCTTATCGTGGAGATAAATCAAGAGCAACACTAGTAATCCTTTGCCCAAACAGTAATCTTTGTGCTACCACTAGGATGTGATATGCTCTAAATCAGACTTGCTGTTTGAGAATGTGAATTGAGAAATGCAAAAGCATTGTTCAGGTTTATGAACATCAATTAATATTCACCCATCTGTCTCTCTGTACTTCCTGCTTTTCCACTTATGTAAACAGGATTGTCAATTAGTCAGGAGGCTGGCAGGACATTAAAGAGTCCTTTATTGGGATACGTGTGCAATGCAAAAGCTTTTTGTTTTCCTAAAAGGAAAGATCTTCATGAGCCTAACTCTGAAGTTATATAAACATAAATTACTTTTGGCTTCATCAGAGTTGTTCTCTGTATCTGTAGCACATATGAAATGCACTGGGACGTGAGACATTTGGGTTGAAATCTGGGTAAACCTCCCTATCAGGTAAGAAGAAGTCATGAAATTAATGGCTAGGCATTAAAATCTGCCTCAGTGTCATCATTAAATTATCTGATTCATATTATTCAATAAAGCATATTAACTAATTTAGAGCGAATAAGCTTGTTGACCTTTTCCTTTATAATTTGCACAACAGGTCCCTTGATATCTGTAACCTATTAGTTTTATTGGCATGTCATTATTATTATTCAATTAAAGTTCTAGGTGTCTTGGGGAGACAGGATGGGAAAATGATAATTAGGTTTAAAACATGGCCATTTCATTGTTATTATTGAACAGACAGCATGTCTGTTTAGTTTTATCAGTTAATTTTTTTCACACAAGACATATTTCAACAGCAGTAAGTTTGTACTCTGAAAAGATTTGCTATACTATCAGTCGCATCTATCAATTACCTAATGATATTAGAGCTTCCAGTTATGCAATGCAATAGATTCCAAAGCATTCCAGCATTTAAATGTACCTTCCTCTATACAATCTGTATAGAGGAAAAAGAGGGGTAGAAGGGGTGGGGGGAAGGAAAAATAACAGAATGAGACAAGCATCATTACCCTGTGTACATGTGTGATTACACAAAAGGTACCACTCTACTTCATGTACAACCAGAGAAACAAGTTGTACCCATTTGTTTATAATGAATCAAAATAAATAAATTATAAAAAATAAAATAAATAAATGTATCTTCCAATCTTGTTCTTCCCTAGATATTTTCAATCCTTTTCCCATGATGTTAAATTCACTTATATTAAATTTACCAGTTGTCACTACCTCCATGAAATTATTAGGGCTTCATACACTAGTATGTATCAAGTCATGATTTTCATATGGAGAAACTGATAAGCTTACAAATTCTCCCAAAAATGAGCATATGGACTCTTGTGTCCTAAACATGGTTGATTAATTGCTGATTAGCTCTGCTTCCTGAAGATGAAGCTTCTCTTTCTTATGCACATTCCAAAACATCAATTTGTTCACAAAATCTAAATAAGTCATCTGTTTTGGGCTATCTCGTTAGACTCCCAGATAAAATGGGCTCACTACCCCCTTTCAGAACACAATCCTACACACTTATTATAGGACCTATTTTCTGTGTCTGTGCATGCCAGAGGGAAGAGAGAGGCGTGCATCCTGTTTGTGCTCCTGGTTATCTTAAATGCAGTGAAGATGATATAGCAATTGATAGGAGAGTAGTCAGCGCAGACTCAAAATGTTGTTTCAGGCACAGAATGTTAACCAAACTATATCCTCTCCTGACTGTATCAGGAGCACCGTATTTTATCTAATGATAGCTAATGAGAGAAGCAGAGTTGCTTTGATTAGGACAAACATGATTTAAGAAATGGATGTTCACCGAGGCACATGAGGTAAGAAAGGAATGCTTGCTTTGGAGCCAGATGTTGTTGGCTCCAGGAATCCTTTCTGTCAATTGCCAAATTTGTGATTCTGTGGAAGGAATTCAATACTGAGATTCAGGTCTGCTGAGCAACAGGGAAAATATGCTCTCACACATCCCTACATCCTGTCCACACTCATCTAATTTATTACACATGGTGTGGTGAAATGCAAATGGAAAAAGAGCACAGGAGTTCTTGGCTAACCCTAAAGCACCATCATAAATTAAGTTACCATTGATACACTCTTCTCTGGTAGGCATGAACCCCTTGGTCTTCTTGAGGCCTGTCAAGAATGAGACTTCTCCTTTGTTCTTTTCTTCACCCTATAGTAATTTTGCAAGGGTTGCCATAACAAAGCGCCATAAACTGGCTGGCTTAAACAATAGAAACTTATCGCCTGTGGTTCTGAGGCTAGGAGAGTAAACTGAACAAGTGCCAGATGGTGAATTCCCTCTGAGGACTGTGAGGGAAGTCTTTGTTCCAGTCCTGTCTGCTTGGCTTGCAGACAGTCATCTTCTTTGAATGTTTCTTTGCATGTCTTTCCTCTATACATATGCATGTCTGTGCCCAAATTTTTGTTTTTGTAAAGTAACGGGTCATATATTAGAGCCTATTCTAAAGGTCTCATTTTAACTTGATTGGGTCTTTCTTCAAATAAGATCATGTTCAGAAATAATGGATGTTAGGATACAAATATACCTGTTTGGGGAAGATGCATTTCAGACCATAATAATTCTCAAAATGCAACATGATCGTCTCCCTTCTCCCAGATCTTTGATTTTCATTAAATGTCTCTCAAGTCACCCTTCATAAAAATACACCCTCATACATGGACAAGTACGTGATCCCTCTTACTCTTTCACACTTTGGTTCAGTTGCTACCATTGCTGTATTTACTGATTTATTTATTACAAGCCTCAGGGGTGTGGAACATTGATCTGTTTTGTTTAGTGCTCTCTCTCTAGTCACTACGGCAATGCCCAGCATGTACTACATGTTCAATAAATGGTTGCTGAATTCTGCCTTATGTTCTATTTATTCTCTGACTTCTAGTGGAGATGGAAAGCAATGATATGGGGATGCCTGCCCTCTGGGAATTCACATTTTAATCCATGTCATCTTCCCTCTCTGCAATTGAGTGAGAATGCTCAACATACTTGTAAAAGTTCAACAACCTATTTCTGAGTGACATTCATGTCCCACAGCACATTGAAGTTCACTGTATTGTCTAAGCACAATTCTAAGTTGGAATGCAGAAGCAACAGGGATTGCAGAACATGATACGTTTTATTCTTCTTTAAAGGTGCCATGAGGCTTTTGATATTGGAAAAACCCTCCTAGGTAGCATCAAAGGAAGGAGAATGAAATTTAGGGCTTGAGACAGGAGGTGGTGGTGAAATGATATGGGGCATTTCCCGTCTCTAGTGGATTCACTTGGGGAACCAGAGAGCTCTCAACTCACAGCTTGTAAGCCTTTAACACTCTGCTGGATTCACTTAGCAATAGGGCTCATTAAAATAATTATATTTCTCCACCAATAATTTGGCTTCCAGATCACTTTCAGCACTTTAGCCTTTCAGTGCCATGATTTTAGATAGAAATGAAAAGCAGGTTTTTTTTTTTTTCCCCAACTCTTCTCCAGCAAATGAAGCTCATAAAGGTGCCAGTGACAGAATAAATCAGTTATCTGGTGCTCTCAGCTGAATATAGCTGCTGTTATTGTTGGCCGATATGCCTCTGGGGGAAAGGCATTTCAGAAAGGACCAAATCCACACATAGCATTGCTGTACTAAAGCAACATTTAGCAAAAAATCAACTTTAGGATACTACATAAGACTGGGAGCTAATTTACAAGGAAGTCTGGGCAAAATCCATTATTTCAATACCATCTATCTGTAATGGACTTGAGTACTGCCAAGGCTAGGTGTGAATTCACACTACTGCCATTTTCTGGTGCGGGCTGCATGGTGTGCTGAAAAGAGCTTGCATTTGTAAGTCTAGCGATTATAGCTCAGCCACTTACTCAGTCAATGATGTTAGTCAAGTCCTAACTTTCTCTCTGTTTTCTCCATCTTTAAAATGGAGTTAATAATATCCTCTCAAGACATGTGTGAAAGTGGAATTTCTTAGCATGCATAGTTGGTTCCATTTCTACTATTCTGGTTATTCACGCTATAAACCTACCATTTCCTTAGCTCCATCACTTTGGCTTATGTCATTTCAGCACACATGCATTAACACTATTTATTTCTGCAGATTGGGTAAGTTGGAACATGTCATTTAGGTTTTCTAAAACTCAGATTTCTCATCTACAAAATCAGGAATCAGTGACAATGATAATAATCATGATACAATTTAACAATTATAGAGATGGAGTAACTATGTGTTAGGCTTGATGCCGAGTATTATCATAACCACGTGAGGTTGGAATGTCATCAGTTCCGTACAATATTCCATATCAATGTTTAATATCTGAGAACAAGAAAGGTGCCACAAGTATATCATTTATTGTTATTAAAATTTAAATACAGCTTAGATAATAAGTGCTTATAGAGTAAAAGAGGAACAAAGGAAGGAAGAAAAGTAGGAAGGAAGGAAAAAAGGGAGACATGCATGAATGAAATGCATGCATTTTTCTTTCTTATGCATCAGCAATTGGATTTCTGACCTGTTGACAATGTCAGGGGAGCTATAAATGTGAAATGTGCCAGGCCATTAAAAATCATGGTTTCTGTTGGTAGTGTGCCATTTTCTAGTGTGCTGTATAGATAAATGTAATGACAAGAAAAGTTGCTCCCATTTTTTTTAATGACTACCAAAGTTCCCAATACACAACTCCATCCAGCAAGCACCTGGGTGAACCCTGAAACATTTTGACATAATTATGTTGACCCAGGCTTTCTACATAGAGATTCTAAACTGCCACTTAGAGAGAAGCATCTCTTGCTTTATTAGCAGGCAATAAAAAATGGCTTTTGGAGGTTAAAGTGGGAGAAGAACTATTGTTTTTCCTCTGTATTCATGTTTATATTTAATTTGTGTCTCTGACTGTTCTAACATAGCAATGAGATTCATCCTGCTTCCAGCATTTTGGAAAAAATAGGCTAATATGTATTTATGTCTTGCCTGAACTAAAAATTTGTGTTCCTTTTAACCTACGTTTTTTTCTCTAGCAGTCAATTTCCTTTCTCTCTCTCTCTCTTTTTTTTTAACCACACCATCATGTTCTGAGATGAAAAATGTATAGGATCAAAAAAAAATAAGATATTCAATAAGAAATAAGTTTTTTAAGGATGTTAAAGAAATACTTGAAAGTAATGGAGTGAATGCTGGATTTTTCTTTGCTATTTTGTTCATTTGGCTATTCATTCCCACCATATTTAACGGTCAATTATTGAGTGAATGCTATGCCAAGCACTGTATAGTCTAGCGGGGGACAGGGGGGAGCAGATGTACAACTACATAATTAAAACACGACAGGATCATTAGTGTAATTGATCTCTCTACAGAGCACTTGAGAATACAGGGCAGAGATCACCTTCATCTGCTTAGGAAACTATGGGAGTTTATAGAAATGAGGTGCTATTAGCTGGGTATTTGGAAAACAGAAGGCAATTAAAGGGTAGAAAGAAAGGTAAAAATATTATAAGCAGGGACAGGGGCTTAAAACGTCATTGAACACAGAAATTTCTTGAAATAGCACCAAAGGGAGAATGGAAGCATGTTGGTAGGGGTGGAAGAGACCCCAGGATAAAGGTAGAGTGAATTGAAGAAAGGTTTGATAGTTTTTAGATTCTGACCATATACTAACCCTTCACAGAAGGAAAGAAAAATAATGGATGAAGGAAAAATAAAAGTGATCCTCCCACAGAGTTAAAATGCAGAATTAATACACATGCATGTGCACACATTATGACCATGTCTGAATATTCTACTTTATCCATACTTCAACAGGAAAACATGCATATCTAAGTAACTGATAGAATCGGTTGTGGTGGTATTATATGGCAATGCTGAAGCACTAAGTGAAGGCACATCCCTAACAGGACAATAAAATAATTTGGTTCCCCAAAAGCATATGATGTCAAGTATATCATATGTAATCATGGTAATATATATTTATCTATTTAGTTATCTATTTACTTCCTTCTTGTCCTCCTTCCTTCTGTTATTTATTCATTTATTTTGTGGTGCTGGGAGTCAAATCTATGCTCTTGAAAATGGTAGGCAACTTCCTGAAAAATAATAATCCATACCTTGACTGAATTTATATATTTGTGAGGAGTTATTGATTTTGATACCTGTGGAACTTTTGCAGCCAATGAAACAAGTGCAGAGAATTTGTGAGGCTGTGTATGGTCAGTAATTTTCAAGCATGTGGCATGAAGAGTAAGGAAGATTACCTGGGTGAGAAAGAAATATTCAAAATTTCAATCTTGGTAAAGAGCTACTTCTTTAAGCTGCATAGCTGCTCTTGGATCCCCATCATCTTAGCCTCATGTGACCTGTGTGTGCTCTCACTTATGTTCACGTGGAAAACACTGACTGCTTCATTTGCAAAGATCTCAAGACCAATTCTCTTTTCTTCTGAATTAAGTGTGGGTGTTCCCTGGTTAACAGAACCCAGAACTGTTATGACTTCAGGGAAGTTAAAATATCCTGCCATCTAATTTAGCCTGGTGTTGAACTATAGGAAATTTTAAAACCACCTTTTCCAAGGAAGATATCATGGCAAAGTTTGCTGAAGGAAGGGCTTAATCCCTAGGCAAGAGGCTGTAAGCTCCTCCTCTCCCTCACCTGTTTGTGTAAAGTAGCTGGAGAATGTCTCTTCAGAAAACTCCCCTTTGACTCTAGGCCAAAGATCATCCCAAGAGGAAAAAAAGGCCAAGGAAATAAATAACAGATTCTGGAGACTGATCCTCTCAATTTCTACAGCAAATACATCCCATATTTTAATACATAATAGACACCCTTTAGAAAAATCATGGCTGACAACTTTCTTTTTTTCCTTTCTATTGGTTCTTTTTAGTTATACATAACATTAATTCATTTTGGCAAAATTATTAAAACATGGAATATAATTTGCACTAATTCAGTCCCCAGTATTTCCCCTTTCCTTCCTCTCCTCCCACTACCAACAATATTTTTTTAAAAAAGTTATTTCAGAGGGTGGCATGTCTTTATCATAAAACACATAATCATCTTAAAATCGCTAATTTGTTGAACTTTTCTCTTTCGCCTATAGCTATAATCGATTTGCTCAAATAACATGATCTGCTTAAGAAATAAGCTATATTATTTTCCTGTTTTGTTTTGGTTTTGTTTTTTAAATATTAAGGATTGAACCCAGAGGCTCATGCATGCAAGCTAGGTGAGTGCTCTACCACTGAGTCACATCCCCCGCTCATTTTTTTGTTTGTTTGTTTTATTTTGAGATAGTGTCTCACTAAGTTGTCTAGTATGGCTCCAAAATTATGATCCTCTTGCCTCAGCCTCTCTATTAGCTGTGATCACAGGCATGTGATCTTGCACGCTGCTGTGTTATTTTCCTTCTTCAAAAAATTAAAAACTTAATTTTATACTCATTTAGCATCAAGCTGCCTTTTCAGAAAACTCTTTGTCTTGTCTTCCTTACTGGTGAAAATTTATTTAAATTCAGTGAGTGATTTCTGAGGACCTGTGTTCATAGCTAGCTTTGGTGAACAGGCAAGACTTACAACACAGTGGCTTTCAAGGTTCATATACTTTTGGCAGGTGTGTATTTTGGTGTGAGAGAAGCATGAAGAAGAATGCAATGTAAACACAATGTTCTTTCAGTCAGAGCTTGCAAATGACCTATTTTGGGCTTTGCAACGTTGTTAATATAGAAATTTTGCTCTAAGTTTTAAAATTAGTTATCAACATTAAGTGTCTTGGTCTGTTTCATGCTGCTATGACAGGATACCACAGACTGGGGAATTCATAATGCACAGAGATTTATTGGCTCATGGAGAGTAGGAAATCCAAGACTGATGAACCAGCATCTGGTAATGGCCTGCCTGATGTGTTATCCTATGCAGAATTACAAAAAGAAGAGAGACAGAAAGTGAGTGAGAGAGACAGCCAAGTTTGTCCTTTTATAAGGAACCCACTCCCGTAATGAGAACCCACCACCTAGATAACAAACCCATGCCAAAAATAACAGCTTCAGTGTATTCATGAGGGCCTTGTCCCCAACACCAAAATACCTCCTATCAGGCCCCACCTCCCAACACTGTTGCAATGATGATCAAGTTTCCAACACACGAACTTTGGGAAAAAACAGTAGCATTAACAGTCATTGGGTTTGTATCTAAAATGTCAACCCTTGGTTTTTCTCAACATTGGGTGTTCTAACAATATTATCTGGCATATCTGATTGGGAATATTAAAGTGGTTCTCAGGATCAGCTATTGTTCTCTTTACAGTTTTGCAATACTGCCTACCTTACCCTTACCCTAAATGACTCCATTAAACTGTGGACAGATGTCAATTTTCATTTATCAGTATGGCTCCACAATAACCCATTATATTTAGACCACGTCATTTTTCCATGTCAATTGCTTAGCCAATAAAAATTGTAGAACACAAGTCCTTTAAAAGGCTATCTGTTTCAGAGTAGATAATTCTGTAAGGACAGGGCAAGACATGGGTGTCTGAGTAATGAGGAAGTTTTCATAAAAAAGAGAAGGCTTGAAATGACCCCTGCAGATGAGTAGGATTTAATCTAAGGAGAGTCAAGTACAGCTGAATTTAGATACCCCAGTGGTATCCACAATGACTTGGTGGTAAAAACAGCACAGTTTTGTGCAGAGGACTTTTTAAAAAGTAAGATTGTTGGGTGTAGGATGGGCCAAGATTTGTACAGTACTGCATGACTGACTCAGAAGTTCTTATGTTATCCTGGAGATCAAAGAAAAGATTAAGATGATATTTTCAGATCATTATGATGACCAGGCATGCCAGTATTCTATAACAAGAGAAAATAGTTTGGCAGCTACTTAGGAAGCTACTGGAAGATTCTATTTTGCAATTCTATGGAAACCTGTCCATTAAAAATTAAATTACGAACAAGAAATGTAGGAATTTTAAGTATTGATTTAAATGTATACCTTAGCTCAGAAGTATGTAAAAACAAATTCTCAAGCAAAAACACAATGTCAATAAATTCTGAGCAGAAAATGTGAGTTCGCACTAGAGTTGCCTTAGAGGAAAGAAAGAACTCCATGACTTGTGTTTGGTCTGGCGATGAGGTTCCCACTCACACACTTCTAATGTAGGTTTAAGCACACTGAAAATACCAGACCATTAAAGGAATGAATGAAAATATATCTACTCATTGGCTAAAAGCTGAGAGAGAGAGAGAGAGGAGAGAGATTGATTTTCCTGTGAACACAAAACTTCCAAGATAAGAAATTTTAAAAATGTGGTCCTAGTTATTATTACCTCTGTTGGAAACAGAGGAGAACCTTCAATCTGAGCTTTTAAAGGATCCCTGTTGATAAAAAAAGAACATTAATGTTTACTCACAGTCTTAATATATAAATCATGGAGGTAATATTTTTAGCCCTATGAGGCAGTGGGACTAACCTTTGAGAGTTTTAGCTAATAGCAGTTTTTGAACAGATTGAAAAAATACAGCATTTAAAAGGATTAGGTAATTCTGGAAGTCAGTTATAATATTACTTGTGAATCTCTAGTGATCTCATTTGCATGGGGAAAGACAGGAGAGAGTAAAGGATTTCCTCACAAACATGCCATTTTCTCAATGTGAGAACCCATAGAATTTTATTTTATTTTTCATACCAGGGATTGAACTCAGGGGCACTCGACCACTGAGCCATAGTCCCAGTCCTATTTCTATTTTATTTAGAGATAGGGTCTCACTGAGTTGCACAGCGCCTGGCTTTTGCTGAGGCTGGCTTTGAACTTGGAATCATCCTGTCTCAGCCTCCAGAGTCTCTGGGATTGCAGCCATGCACCACTGCACCTGGCTAGGAACATGTCTCTGAGTCCAACAACAGAGAGGTCTGGGCTGGGGCAGTATAGAATTAAATGTGGAAAAGAAGAGAGAGGGGGAAGGAAGACTAGAGTCAGTGTTATTTGATTTTTGTTTTGTTTTGGTTTGGCTTTTTGTTTGTATTTTTTTTAAGCAAAGTAGAAATAGGAGTCAAGCATCAAGAATCACCAAACCATGGTTAAAGGACTTAGATCTATGAAAGTCAGCTTTATTTGCAAAAAAGTAGGGAAATCGTGTTAGGGAAAAATCACATGCTGATTTTTTTTAACAAGAGCATTATTGGCTTTCATGTATTAACTGATATTTGCTGAGCAACTATCACAGGCAAAACACGGACATCCAGCAGTCTCAGAGATGCAGTGATGACTCAGTGAGTCAGGACCTGTCATTTAAGAAATTTGTAATTTACATAAGGAGGTAGGTAAATAGGTGCACAGGTAAACAGGGATTTAACCAAGGAGGATGCAGTTTGGGCTGCAATGCAGATGAAACAAGTCAGCCATTTTTCCCAGAGGAACCCTGGGCCTGTGATAGAGACAGGCAGTTCAAAACCAGGCCAGAGGCAGCACCACTATTCAGTCAAAGATCACATGTGAGATCTGCGTTTCTTAAATGAGACTTGCTCATCCTTCCTAGTCTGAAATTAGTAAAAAACAAAACAAACAAGCAAAAGAAAAACAGCTTTCGCCACCCTCTATCAAAGGGTCTACATATTAAGAACAAAATATCAATCCATTAGCTAACCTTTGGTTATAAATTATGACTTCTGTAAAACTAGTAATTATTGCCATTTTAAAAGTTTTTGGTGTCTTATTTCCAAGAAGGAGGTGAAGGATGCTTTTAGAAATGCTTCTCAGTTAAAATATGTAATAGAGGTGTTGATATCTACTCCTACCAATAGGTACTATGATGAGGACATTAATATCAGGAATGTCACAAAATCACAGTCTTCCCCAGTGTACAAGTTAATAAGACTCTGGGGGATAATTTCCATCAACATGTCAGTTTGAATACATGATTTTCAATGTAGCTACATGAATAGAAATGTCCATTTGTAGGAAATTATGGGATTTATTATGGAAGAAAGGCTCTGGAAACGACACATCCTAGGGAAAAGAAAATGACCCCACACTGAAACAATTTGAGCCCATTTCTGCTTGGAACCCCAAGAGAGAGGTTCAAATCTAGGGTGCTGAATGAACACAAAATTGAGAGAACTCCATATATATTTGATATCATTTTTTCCTAAGTAGTAAGAATTGAAATCGTCAAACAGAATTTAGAAGGAACAGTCTTTCCTAACCCAAATCTCAGAACTCTGTAGGCAGAGGTGTCAGGGCAGCAGGGAGCACTGGTCAGCTTTTATCTCCATTCAGGTCTTCCTACAATTTATAAAATATTTGGTCAGCGTCTTCAATACTCCTGACAAAGAAGGAGATTCATGGAAACCTTTTGAAATAGAATACCTGGCGGTTAGGGTTTGGAAAATAAGAAGCCAGAGGTGAGGTTGACAGGTTATGTAGGGAGGAAACAGACAGACCTGACAGTTTATTTTTAAGCATTTCAAACTTTTGCAGATCAATTTTCTGAAAGGGTTGCCTTCTGATTGTTCTTTTGAAAGTAAGAACTGCCAGGGCCACAACAGAAAGTTGACACCTATTCAGCTCGGCACTTAGAAAAAGCTAAGAGGGAGAAGAAAGACTTTCAATTCTTCTCCTTTCTATTTATTGTGATGTTCAAAGCAATGAATAGTGGAGTTGGTGCTGAGAAGCATTTTCCATTATAGCCACCTCCAAGACTCAGGAAGCCTTGGTGAGGAGGGAGAGTCAGGTACTAAAACTTTTTCCAACTTTAAGTGTCGGAAGGAGCATCCTTACAGGAAAATGAGCTGGGATCTCTCAAGTGGACACAAACCTACATCACAAGAAAAAAAAAATAAAACTTTTTATATTACCACTATACCATAACGATCACCACATTTTATAATTTTTTTTTCAGAATAGAAAATGCATTTACTGTTGTCTTATAGGAATTAAATGTGGAAAGTATTTGTAGTCACAAATTCAAATTAATTTACTTTTCCATGAGTGTTTGATGTGGTTTCTTATAATAAGTCTTCATTGTCATCTGCATTATATCACAATTTGTTTTATTTATTTAATTTTTTAAAGTGTGTGTTCATGTTCTCTGCTATATTGAAATCTGCAGAGTCACCGGACTGATGCTTTGTAGGTAGATGAATATATTCAGTAAACTTTTAATAAAGTGGATTTTAGAATGTCCTCATCTTTTTTTGTATATTTAAGTTATGCCTACATGTGGAAGATAAGCCTAAAATAGAGATGGAATTTTTAAAAACTGATGACTGGCTGAAGTTTCAAACTTAGCCAACATTTATCGAACAATGGCAATGCTGGGCTCTAATGGTATAGAGATAAATGAAACAATCCATTCCCTTTAAGATTCTAGCAGATGAAAAAGACAGGAAAATAGATAAAGCTATAAGCATATGACAAGAGATCAATATAGGGTACTGAGCACTGAAGACATAACTTTCCATGTCCAAGCAACACTAGACAAACTAGACATTAAGATGGTGAAGCGTGTGAGAGGAATAATTTACTTTGGTCTGCAAGTCAACTCTAAGAAGACAGCAATGTGCAAAAGCATATGTGAGTCTTGATAAATGACTCACTGTTGAAAGCTCTAGTTAATTTGTGTCACATTAACAGTATCATGTTCCTCAATATGACTCTTGAAAAGGAATAACTCTATCCAATTTGGAAGGCAAAGCTTGTACTTCTCTTGGGCAGGGGACTAAGTATTTGTGAAGGAACTGAAGAACAATACCAGAGTAAAGAACATTGCTGCTTAAAAATGTACCCAATGAAATCAGAGTGGCAGTTCTCAAAGTTAGCTCTGTTTTACAATTAGCTAGAGAGCATTACGAAAGTTTCCACCTGTGTAACAAAAGCTTGGTCCTTGTCCCCATTGCCAGTTCAATAAGGAGGACATAGTTTTTGAGAAAAAGGAAAAAGAAGTTTTATTGCTTTGCTAGCAAAGGAGAAGTACAGGGAACTCTTGTCCCAGAGGCTGTGATTCCTTCTGTCCATCATGAGAAACAAGGGGATTTTAAAAGAACTCTTCAAAGGCTACATTCCAGGTGTGCCCTGACAGTGGGTTCCAGGGTGTCTGATGGTGTGTTAACATTCACTTGTTAATTTGGGAGATATTTACTCCTAGATCCTCTGGCAGATATGTCCTGGTGGAACACAGGTAACTGAAGGTAGTCTTGTTCATTGTTCCAGGTTAGGGGATGGGTAGGGAGAAAAGGAAAAGGAAAACATGCCACTTTTAAAAATAAGCCTCAGAACTATATTCAAAAGGTAAAATGGACCACTGTTAAACCTGCACCTCAGGAAAATTATATGAGTCCCTAGGGATTGGGCTCAGATTGTTTAAACTCCTTACCATGAGTCCAGCAGATAGCCAAGTTTGAAAAACAGTGTGATAGTTCAGCCTAATGTCTGCACATCGCCTGGAGATCTTGTTGAAATGCAGACTCTGATTCCCTGGATCTGAATCTGGGGCAAAAATGCACTTCTCCACAGGCTCTCAGATGATGTGTTTGCCACTGTTGAGCAGGAAGGGGTTGCAGATGCTCAGAAGTTAGAAGACTTCTGTTGCTAGCCTTCCAATCCCTGACTTTGGAAGGGAAAGTCCTGGGAATAGTCATACAGCGATTACATCTGAATTTTCCTTTGTAGTTTTCTTTCCCCAAGAAATGATATAGGTAACATGGGATTTTGAGATTTGGCATTAGAAGCTGAGAGGGACTGGTCATGGCCTATTTGAAATGTTACAATCTGAGATTTGGCAGGGAAGTCTGGGTGGGACTGTAGGCCAAATTTCCTTCATATAGAAATTGATAATTTAAATTATTATGACTCATTGAGCTTATGAAATCTCTGTGAAAGTGCCCCTCTAAGCTAGCTTCCTTTTGGAACTTTGCCTGATTCTCTAACAGCTCCAACTCTTTCTACAACTCTTATGTAAATTGGGATACACTTCTGTGAAGGAGTAGAATTAGACTGTGCACCACTTTCTGTACAAGAACAGAATGCCCAGCCTCTCTCAATTTTTTAACAATGGGGACAAAGACAAGATGTTTCATGAGGTGATATCTGCATGACAGAGAATGACGCACTGAGTTTACATGGCACTGAGAATAGGGCATGGCTCTTCTCAACCTTATGTGGAGTTCATTACAGTCCAGTCTCACTTCCTTTAGAGACATAACTTATAAAAAATGACCTGGCCCTCCACATACCAGGGAGCCACTTTAATAATTAAAAATCTGGTCATTCTTTGTTAGAAAAGGTCAGAGATTTTCTAATTTCTATTAATCCTCCTTCACAGCCAATATTTGCTGGTCATATTTGGCAGAATTCCTTCACACAAAACACATATTACTTAAGCATCTAGTACTTGACTGTCTCTTGTCACTGCTGGTGTTCTAGCACTGAACAGAACCTAGCAAAATTCCTGTTTCTCTGACGCAAATAAAAAATAGAGTAAGTTGTATGCCCAATCACAATTGCTGTGGAGAAAATTAAAGTAACAAGTGCCAGAGGAGATGGAAGAGAGTTAGTAACATTAAATAAGGTGGTTAAGAAAGCCCTCAGAGAAAATGACAGAGCATTAATAAAGAAGAGAGCAGGAAAGGATCACAGGGATTTGAAGAAAGAGCATTCAGGCAGTGCAAGTAGTAAATTCATTCGTTCTGAGATAGGAGGATTAGAAAGAGATTGTGGAAACAAAGGGGTTGTGTCAACCAAGAACCAACATGGCCAGCTGAGAGAATGAGGGAGAGAGAAAGAAACAGCTTGAGCATCAGACCTGAGCATCTATTTGAATCAACTGACTTGTTAAAACAGACTGCTGGACACTAGGCCCAGTTTCCGATTTATGGGATCTAGGAAGGGGCCTAAGAATTGTGTTTCTAGCAAGTTCTCAGATGATGCTGAAGTGGGGGAAGAAATGCATCCCATTGAGAATCACTAGACTAGACGGAGATATAGTCGAGGACACACCACCCTTGATCTTACACTATAAGGGCTTCAAAGTTTTACTCCTAGAGAAAAGTGAAGTTACCAGAGGGTTTTTTTCAGAGTAACATCTTGGTTAAATGCACACGTTTTACAAAATAATCTTTCTAACATGAGGGTGATAAGTTAGGTGCCATTGCTTCTTGTGACCTACATGATGTGATACTGCTTCCATGTAGATCTTTCATCACATTTCACATTTTGCCTTATCATTTACACTCAGTAAATTTGTTTTACCTTCTTTACAAATATGGACAAGTAAGCTGACATCAAAATGAAATACGACAATAAATTACTTCCATCCGATTTAAACCCTAAGTTAAATCAGTACAAATCTAAACCAAGTCATTTGACAAGTTATCTGTTTAAAAAAATAAAACAAATGCAAGAAGAGGTTTCAAATAATTTAGTGGGCATCTTATAGACAACTCCATGGTATAACTTTTATCATTTTCATATATCCTTGGAATGATGTTGGTTCTATCCCTGAGTGATGCTGAAAAATCTTACTATGAATATCAATTTGTTGAACTTTCATGCTATTTTTAAAAAGTAAAATCACACATGAATATTGAAGCCCTTCATAAGAAAGGGAAAGTAAATAAAACATTGTCGCATCAAACATTCTCTTTTCTTCCATTTGATGTGATATTTTAAAGTGGTGATCACCATAGTATTTTTGCGGTATCTTTATTTTAGATAATCCTGTTAAGGGAATGCTCTGTAACATGGTATAGATTCAGCTCACCCTTTATGAACACTACAACTCCAACCAGTGCATCAGGGTTGTCACTGAGTTTGGGTGTCTCTTTGACCCACTGCCCTCCAGTTTTCCATGTTTACTTTAATACATTGATATTTCTCTATGTTAAAAATTGCAGACCAATGATATTTTCAGTAAGCTTTATTCCTTTGGATGTTCAAGAACTAGCATGTCAATTAACTTTATATTACAGTGTCAAATACTTGAGCTAAATAAACTTTAAAAGAGGAGGGATTTATTTCCATTTGCAATTTTGAGAGTTTATGTTTGTATTAAGTTGGCCACTTGCTTTGGCCCTGTGGCAAGCCGGTGCACCATGGTGGGAGCATGTAGCAGAGAGAGCTAGCTGCTCACCTGTGGCAGCCAGGAAATGAAGAGAGAAGGAAGAGGAGGGACTGGGGTTCCAATAATACCTTCAAGAACATAACCTAACTTCCTCATGGGCGATTCTACCAGTTCCCAGTAGTGTCAAACTGGAGAACTGAGTCATTGGGGGACACTTCAGATCAAAACTAAAGTACTATTTTCTAAGTTGTGTTATTTCTTTTCCTTTTTATAATTTTTTTGCATAAAAAATGAATTCTTTGCAAATCATTTCTCCAGCGATGACTATAAATACAAACTTAGTCAAACATCCAGGCCTGATCATGCCTGTCATTCCAGCGAGGCAACAGTTTGAGGATCACAAGTTCGACACCAGACTGGGAAACTTAGTGGGATTCTGCCTCAAGATAAAAAAATTAAAAATGTCAGGGAAGTTTATTTAATTTTTGAGTACTAGCCTAGCATGCCCAATTCCCTGGGTTCAATCACCAGCACTACCAAAAAATGCATTTGTATTTATAAAATAAATTTGTCCCATAATACACTTCCACTCACACACCCAATTTCCTGAGCTTCCTAGGGCATATATTTTTTCTTTCAGTATGTGTACTTTTTAATTGCTTTGTAAGAACATTGCACACTTTTTACTGAAATACCATTTTCCAAGGACTATACGCTAAGACCCTGAAAGCACAGGGAACTCTGACATTAGAGAAAACTGTTTGCTTTCAGAGCATGCTGCCTCTTTTTGTTACTACTAACAAGGCTTGTGTGATATTTAACTGTAACTAAACATCATCTTCCTCCACCACTCATCAATACCCTCCTTTTAAATTTCCTGAATTTCAAATAGTAAATGATAAATTTCTCTAAAGCCAATTCTCTAATGTCAATAGCAGCTAACATTTATTGAGAGCTTACTATGTGACATGCATAGGATGTCTAAGCATTATTAATTTTATTCCCAAAATGTCCCAGGAGTTAACTACGTTGAGAGGTAAGTGTTTAGGCAGAGCCATCTAGCTACAAAGCAGAGGAACAGGAATAACAAATCTGATTCTACAATTTGACTCCAAAATTCATGCTTTAACCTCTATGTGGTACTTAATAAAACTCAAAAAGAAAAAAGAAACACAAAAACTTGACGCTGATATTAGAAAACAATTTGATTGTATTATTATTATTATTATTTTTAGTATACACATACATATTCATATACATACAATTACAAGCCATAAGATTAATAAACTTGTGACCCAGTAAAGTCATACTTTTGGTATTGTTAATAACGATGATGATAGCCATATAAGCAGTAATAATAGTTATTAGACATATCATATATGTCAGGTAGGGTGTCAGGAGTTGTTCTACCTCATTGTCTCAATTATTCTGAGTAGTAGACATTATAGTCCCTATGTGGCAAATGACATACCACCTCCTTAATTCACTTATCTAATAAGTGGTAGAACTATGATTGACATCTAATGCAAGTTCTTTTTTTATTTTTTATTATTTTTAAAAATTTTTTACAGGCTGCATTTTGATTCACTGTACACAAATGGGGTACAACTTTTCATTTTGATGGTTGTGCATAATGTAGATTCATACCATTTGTGTAATCATACATGAAGATCAGGTAATGATGTCTGTCTCATTCCACCATCTTTCATACCCCCGCCCCCTCCTCCCTCTCACTTCCCTCTATGTAATCCAAAGTTCCTCCATTCATTTTTTACCCTCCACTCCCCACCTCACACAAGTTCCTAATGAACATTTCTATATCATTAGAACACATGACTCAAAGGCTTGTGAATTCATAGAGTATCATTGTGTTATGCTGGATGCTCAATCAGCAAAAGCTCCCCTGGTGCTCATGTAAACTTAGGAGACAGGTGTTATTATCATACTCATTTTGCACTTGAGAGAGTAGAGTAGACCCTGTGTCTGGGGATACGTGATGAAAAATAAAGAGCCAGGATTCCCTGAAGCCTCATAGTTCTTCCACATGTACTTCTTCCCGTCAGAATCTTACTCAAAGGTTAAGTTCTGTGGTTGTATTCGGAGCATCTTGTCCTGTGTCAAAAGTGTCACATGATTAGTATGAAATAACTTCTCTCACCACCATGCCCCTCTGAAAAGGTTGAGCACCATCCCTTGGTGTAAAAAGAAAGGTGTCACTATAAAATCAAAGTACATCTGCCTCCTGAAGCAAAAACTAGAGGGCAGGACAGAGTGTGGAAAAAGAAAGAAGACTGAGATGATGGTCAGCTCCTGGAGAATGATAATTATAACCTTCGGGGACCATTCTTCCCACAGTCAGTCGGAGATCAGCCTTGGAGAAGAACCACAGGGGAAAAAGACCCTGAGGAAAATAATCACGTTGCATTGGCTTCACTGCCAGAAGATCTTCCTGAAACAGTTGGAAAGCTTGTGGTGGTTTGGAAGTGGAGCTCAGTGTACATGGCACTTCTTCTAGATTTGCAAGCCAACCCAGGATTTCCTGACCTAAAGACATTTTTATAACTATTCTCAAACAAGTAGCTTTGTCTTCATAAATAAAAGTCATAGTTTACATGTGTACTGCTCTCCCATTTCCAAGTATTCAAACAATAGTTTCAAAGTGACACCAGTGAATTTTCAAGATTGAGTGGTTCCATGCCTGTCTTTGCCAGTCTACTCATCTCCCCCTCCTACTATGGTCCATTTCTTTTTGTGGATCTAACAATAGTCCAGTCACAGAGCACTGGGATTTCCACAGTAGAATCTACTCTTGTCTTCCACCTTATAACCTTACGGATGCTGTGTCTCCCTGTGTCTTTGACTAAGTCTTTCCTCTTACTTCCCCTATTACCACCTTGGCCTATGAGCACATTTTGTCTCTCTTCTTCACCTGTATATCATGTAATTGATCTTCCTGCCCCTCTGCTCTACCCTGACATAATTGGTCTTGATACAGGGCAGCATATGGTCTTTAGATTCAATTTTGAATTAAAATAAAATTTAAGAAGGAAGAATTGGGATGTTCTTAGAATAGTCAGCTACAGCCCACACCGTTCCTTGTCATTTTACATTTGATCTTTTCCATTCATTTTTCCTAGCTGTCAGATTCCTGTAGGGGTTATGTATTTTGTTAATCTATTCAACATATTGTGGCAAATATACATATACCAGTTCAGAGCTCAGAATTAAAGTCAGCAAAGTTTGCTTGGTGTTACTAGATGCAATACAATCTAGCACTGTGACCATGGGAAATCCCCAAAATTCTTCCATCTTCAGGTTCTTTGTCTAGAATATAGGATCACACTGGTTGCCAATTTGTGCGGTTGTTGAAGAATTAAGCAATAAAATGCACACAAGAAGGTTTGCATGATGCTTTACCCATGCTGGATGCTATATAAATGTTAATCATTATTATAATCAAAGAATATAATTCCAATAATTTCAAAATCATTAATAAAATGTTTAACCATGTTATTCTAGACTTTTCATGAACTGAAGTCTAACTCCCTTTTTAACTTTTTACTTATCTCCTTCTTTTCTGTACCATGTTCTTAAGCCAAACTGAAGTGAGTTATGTGTAGTGAGTTACTATGGTCAAGATAATTCTGCTACTATCATAACCTTCATTCCAATTGTTTCATATCAGTACTGCCTATTCTTCTATTCTCAAAAGAGTTCAAATGACATCTTGATTTAGTTGACTCACTGGTTGCTAAGAATTGAAATTAATTCTTATTTCCATAGGCAAAACACATTTTATTGAATTGAAAGAGTCAATTTGACCTAAGAGAAATACTGGAACAGAGGTCTAAATAACTTAAAATTTTCTTTTTTTCACCTCTGCTCTTCATTTCATACCTGCTTAATGCTTTTTCTATGTGTTCTTTCTCTGCAACTTTGTTCAATTGATAAAATAATAATACTGCACATGGCTCTCAGATTTATACAACACAGTCCTTGCACATTTAGAAATGGACTCAATGCTCTTGGTCACCATTTCAAATCCTTTGAAATGTAATTTCACTTGGTCCAATTTGGGTTGAGTCATTAGTAGGGAATGAGATGGGAAGGATCTATGTTCCTCCTCAGTTCATAATTGGAGAGGTTATGTAAGTGTGAGGTAGGGATTTATGAGACATCTGTATACCTGCCTCTTAATATTGTTGTAAAACTAAAGCTGTTTGTGAAATAGAATATGATATGAAAAGAATAAAAAAAAAAAAAGACAAAGTGTGGGTAGCACACACAGGACAGGTAGCTGCTGGCAACTGGATATACACTCACATCACCCACTGACATTTATCGAGTATCTGGTGCCAGACTTTCCTAAAGGGCTTAAATAAGTTTCCTCATTTATCCACTAGATACTAGTAGAAGCCCCACTTTATAGATAGAAACTGTGAGTTACTAAAAGCACAGCTAACTTCCACAGGGTCACATGACTATCAAGGTGTCCAGTCAGAAGTCAAACAGAACTCTTCCCCCCGCTTCAGCCTATATGTTTGACTCAATTACATTTGTCCTCATGGTGATAATTTCTCCACAATTTCAGAAGTCAGAGGTCTCTAGCTTCTATAAATTTCCTTATTCCTTTGTCTGTTTTTTGGCTCTGTGCCATTCATTCCTTTATATGATACTTAATATTGTCACAGGGCCTTATTCATTTGTGTCTTCCAAAAAACCTATGAGAGTTCTTTGGATTGGTTTGTCCAAAGAACATAAATAGGTTTTGAATGCATGAACAAGGCCACAAGAGCCTGCTAGGCATTGTTGGTGTTTGGCTTTCGTTGATAATGATAGTCCTTGCTATACTTACTGAGGTCTCTCAGAACAGGGACCCTCGATTAGTACTCTGCAAACAGGATCTCATCAACTCCTTTTAACTTTTGGTGAGGTACATCTCGCTGATCACCCCTATTGCTCATAAGAGAACAGGGCTGTGCATGTAACTGACACAGAAAATTAAACAATCATGATCCCAAACCATATCTTTTTGAGTCTAAAACTGCCATTGAGTACTACAGCATCCTAACAAGCCTTTACTTTTATGCAATATAAAGTCCTTTTCAAAGGTGAAATATCAGGCCAGTATTTCTGAATTAGTAAACATTCTGTTAAATAGGATATTAAATTAATTATGTTACTGAAATCCTAACTTTATAATTCTAGTAAAGTCTGAAACCTTCACCTTAGAAAATGTTTTGGGGAATGCTTTTAATTCTGGGCATTTTGCAATTTAATAGACATACTCTGAACTATTGAGGACAAGTTCCACATTCTTAAATTATTCTCCTAGAAACGAGTAGTTTCAGGATGTCAAAAGTGACACTTCAAGGGTATTTAGTTTAATTTTAAAATTGCAGTGTGTTTTGATTAACAAACCTTATTTTAAACTAAAGCAGATTAGTATCCAGACATCTAGAAGGCCAGGTTCCTTGGTGTCAAGATAAAACTGCTTTCTTTAGTGAAGTTGTGGAAGACTGTCAATGAGTTTACTAGATAAGATATGAAGGGATCATGGCTGGAGTCTTTCTTGATTTTGCAAATGATGAGCTATTTTATTTTCAGTAACTACACACTGTTTGCTTTCCTTTATATGTAACTGAATAACAGACAAGACTAATTTTTAGTGTTAGATATCAAAAGAGTGGTCACCCTTAGTGTGTAGTGGCTGAGCTGACAGAAGAGAATACATCTGGGTACAGGAATGTTATGTTTCTTGATTCTGAGAGTGGCTAATATGCATATGTCTTTCTTTTGTTTACAATTAAGTTGTCCAAACCACTTCGAAGTATCTCTTTGGTTAAGTATCTTAGACACCTCTATGTAAGTTTATTTCGGTACAAACTCTTCTGTTCCACTGATCTATTTGTTTATTCTTTCTCCAATGCATACATTGTTGCATAGAGCAATCACCATTTATTCAGTTGCTCCATAGTATTTATCCTATGAATATGCCACCCATTTTAAGTCCTGTCTACTGTTAATGCAAATACGAGCTGTTTACTGCTTTTAACTATTACAAATAATGACACTGTGAATTCTTGCTTTTCATGACCACCTCTATGCTGGGTTGTGGGATTTATACCTAGATATAGGACAGGCTTTTTTTTTTTTACTTTAGTAGACAGCGTTGTTGTTTACCAAAATATTTTTACCATCTTTTTCTCCTACCAGGATTGTTATCAGTGTTTTGGTGTTCCATCACTGGTATTTTCTGCTCTTTTCATTTTAACACTGGTTTTGCAATAATATTATATTGAGCTTAATTTGTATTTCCTTGGCGACTAATGGAGTTGAATGTCTTTCATTTGTTCATTGGCTTTGTATAACCTTCTTTATGAACCTCGTTTTTTTGATAATTTTTTTTTTTATATTGTACCATTAGCAATTTCCAATGGATTTGAGGATTTGGGATATTTTATAGTTTTCTGATTGACAATCCTGTATTGAAAATACCTATGACAAATATTGTTTTACAACTAGTGCCTTTCCTCTTTGATCTTTCATTGATGTATTTTGATGAACGCAAGTCATTTTTAATGCAATCTGATTTATCCCTTTTTATGGTTGGCATTTTTCTGTGTCCTATTCAAGAAATCTTTCTCTGTACAACATAAAATATGTAATGTTCCATTCTTCTATAATATTTAATGTTTTCGTTTTTGCAACTGTATCTCAACTACATGTAGAATTCACTTTTGGGTAAGGTAGATGGCAAGATTTGAAAAGCATTTTCTTCCATATGGATATACAATTGACCTAGTACCATTTATTTAAAAACTGGTATTGTTCCATAAAACTTTAATAACCTTTTCTGGTAGATCAAGCAATTGTATATGTTTGAGCCTTTTCTGGACTCACAGTCTGCTTCACTGGTCTGTTGACCTATCCCTCCACCAGTACTACCTTGCTTGATCAATGTAGCTTTGTTATCAAACTTGATTTCTCTCAGTACAGTTTCTATAGTTTTTTTTTTTTCTGATTACCTTGGTATTTGCAATTCCATCAACATTTTAGAATACTTGTCAATCTGAAATAAATTCCTGAAATTTGGTTTGGATTTATTGATACTATAGAACCATTTGAAGAGAATTTACATGGCAGAATACTAAATTCCCCAATACATGAACAAAGTAACCCCTTCATTCATTTAGGTTTGTTTTAATTTATCTTACTCACGGTTTTCAGTTTCTAGTGTAGAAGTCTTTCACATTTTCCATTCGATTTATACCTAAGAATAAAATTTAACTTTAAGTATTAAAGTCAACACTTTAATGCTATTTTTAAAATAGAGTTTTGGGGTTATTGCTTTCCAGTCCATACCTTGATCTTAATGTCATTCTTGATTGCACATATACTGGACATTTTTCATTCCCTCATTTTTCCCTCCCCTTGGGATTTTGTTAGTTTCTTATTATTCCTTTTCTTGCAATACTTTTGTTTTGCATGTACCTCTTCACACCACTAATCCCTATTCATTATTTATATCTCAGATTAATTTCATATCCTCAAGAATGCCTTTCTTGACCTGCACTTTAGATACCATCTGCCTATCTAACCTACCATAGCAGTAACCTGACCATTTCTCAAATTACTTATCACAGCTGAAAGTGTATGTTTGTCTTTTTAATTAATTGATTTATGCCTATGTTTGTAAATGCTCTAAGGGCAGAAATACATCTGTTCTTTTCAAACCACAATTGACAGGTCTTAGCAAAGCACTTGGCCCATAGTTAAGATCTAAACAAAGACTGACTTAATGAATGAATGAGTTAAACATTGATCCAAGCTCTGTGAGGTCCTGAGGCTACTGAAGCAAGACAAACTTACTATGATCATCAGCCTCTTTTCATTTCAGAAACTTTCTTCATCATCTCTTTTCTAGAAATATAAAATATTGTTGCAGTCTATGTTAATATTACCCAACTTTATCCTTTCTGAAAATATGGTTTCTTCTCTAATCTACCAAACTTTTAAATAAAGTTAAAATTATTTTATTAGAAGCTTCACATTAAAGGTATAAGTAAATGAAGAGACATATATGCATTCACAAAAGGTTCAGAGAATCTCTGAACTCTTATTTTTGTAATTTCACCTATAATTTAAAAGCATTCAATGACTTTGCATAGAGTAACTCCATCATCATCTATCCTAGCCCTCTATCAACGGTGGTACCCTTCTATAAGGTACCTGCCACAAAATCATAAAGACTTTACTTGAACATTTGAAATGGCAGAACATGTTTGCTTACACCTACCCAAAGCATATGACATTGATGTTGCATTTATAAAGATGCACAGGAAAGGAATTATCTCAGCACTAGTGAGGCTGAGATAATGAGGCAAGTATAGGAAAAATTGTTACTTCAGTTTTACTTACTGGAACTTTCAAGAGTGATAATTATTCACATCCCTTTCCCACCTGGATTCTGAATCAAGCAAGATACAAGAAGAGTCATCAGGTAGGGGTTAAAATATCAACTGTATTATAATTAAAGCTAATTTGCAACCATTGTTTTATTTGCAATGGAAAATGAGTCATCTTATTACTTTTCCCAGAATTTAGACCCACCTAAAGTTCATACATGAATATCAGACACTTTGATTCCTCCTAGTTGAGAGACACTCAATACAAGAACACAGGGAAATGTGAACTTTCTATGCCAAAAGTAGGAATGCATCAGGCATTTAAATAATTAATTCCAACCAAACAACTAATGGGTATTTAATCTTCACCATCTCATCAATCAGATATACCAGTCCTCTTTGTAAAGAGAGAAGTAAATGGCAGGAAAACAGAGAACCAGGTTTAATGCTAACACTGATCTGAGGAATGAAGTGTTCTTTTCCTCACAAAAACCCAAGTACAGGTATACAGCATTCATATATGATATATATATTAAAATATATATTCCACTGTACATTCTAATATGCATATTAGAATGCTGTATTATGTATTGTACACATGTATATATTTGCATATGTATACATATATATCTACAATATACTTCAAGATTTATTGAAAACCAGTGTGATTATGAGTTGGGAGAAAATATTTTCAAATTATGTGTGTGAGAAAAGATTGATATTTAAAACACATAGAGGTTCTACAGCTCAACAACAACAAACAAAGCACACGCAAGTATCAATGGTACAGAATAGAGGACACAGACACAAACCCAAATAAATACAGTTTTCTCATACTAGACAAAGGTGCCAAAAATATGCAATGGAAAAAAGATAGCCTCTTCAACAAATGGTGCTGGGAAAAATGGAAATCCATATGCAACAGAATGAAACTAAACCCCTATCTCTCACCCTGCACAAAAATCAACTCACAATGGATCAAGGACCTTGAAATCAGACCAGAGACCCCGGCATCTTATAGAAGATAAAGTAGGTCCAAATCTTCAACTTGTTGGCTTAGGATCAGACTTCCTTAACAGGACTCCCAGAGCACAAGAAATAAAAGCAAGAATCAATAACTGGGATAGATTCAAACTAAAAAGCTTTCTCTCAGCAAAGGAAACTATCAGCAATGTGAGGAGAGAGCCTACAGAGTGGGAGAAAATCTGTGCCACTCATACTTCAGATAGAGCACTAATTTCCAGATTATATAAAGAACTCAAAAAGTCTACTCCAAGAATACAAATAACCCAATCAACAAATGGACTAAGGAAATGAACAGACACTTCACAGAAGATCTATAAGCAATCAACAGATATGTGAAAAAATGTTCAAGATCTTTAGTAATAAGAGAAATGCAAATCAAAACTACCCTAAGATTCCATCTCACCCCAATTAGAATGGCGATTATCAAGAATACTAGCAACAATAGGTGTTGGTAAGGATGTGGGAAAAAGGTACACTCATACTTTGCTGGTGGGGATGCAAATTAGTGCAGCCCCTCTGAAAAACACTGTGGAGATTCCTTAGAAAACTTAAATGGAACCACCATTTGACCCAGCTATCCCACTCCTTGGCCTATACCCAAAGGACTTAAAATCAGCATACTACAGAGATACAGCCACATCAATGTTCATTGCTGCTCAATTCACCATAGCCAGATTGTGGAACCAACCTAGATGCCCTTCAATTGATGAATGGATAAAGAAACTGTGGTATATATATACAATGGAATATTACTCAGCTATAAAGAATAATAAAACTATGGCATTTGCAGGCAAATGGATGAAATTGGAGAATATCATGCTAAGTGAGATAAGCCAATCTCAACTAAAGGACAAATGATCTCACTAATAAGCAGATGATGACACATAATAGGGGGTATGAGGGGGGCAAGAATGGAGGAAGGAGGGACTATAAAGAGGGATACGAGGGGTGGGAGGGGTGGAGGGAGAAATAACAGAATGAATCAAAAACTATTACCCTAGGTAATGTATGATTACAAAACAGTATGCCTCTACTTCATGTAGAAACACAGAAAACAAGATGTATCCCATTTGTTTACAATAAAATGAATTAAGAAAATAAAATAAAATGTCAGAGGACTTAAAAATAATTTCTATAAGAAGACATACAAATTACAAATAGAAACTAATAAAAAAAAAAACTCAACACATCCAGCTATTAGGAGAATCCAAATAAAAACTACAGTGAGTTAACATTTTACATCCATGAAGATGGCAATTGCCAAAAAAGACAAAAACAAATAAAAAGCAGGGAAAAAAAAAACTATTGATGAGAATGTGGGGAAATCAGAACCAGTTCACATTGGCAATAGGAGAATAAAATGCTTCAGCTGCTATGGAAACCAGTATGGTGCGTACTCAAACAATTCAACGGCATCGCTATAAACCAAGGGATTTCACTTCTGCATAAATACACACAGAAATTGATGGTAGGGTTTTGAAGATATATTTAGACATAGATACTTATAGCCTTCACAGTAGACAAAAACTGGAAGCAACCTAAGTACATTGGGTACTTAAGATAAATTGATCCCATAAGTACAATGGGTTATTATTCAGTCTTTAAAGGAAAGGAATTTGTGATGCATACTGCAGGTGGATGAAACTTGAAGATTTTGTGCTAGGTGGTATAAAGCAGTCACAAAAGGAAAATGTTATAGGACTCTTACCTGAGGTTTCTAGAGTCATCGACTTCATAGAGACAGAATGGTAGAATGGTAGCTTCCCATGACTGGGGCAGAGAAAATGAAAAGTTAGTACTTAATGTCTGCAGAATTCCATTAGGCAGAATAAAAAATTCTGTAGATGGATGATGATGATGGTGGACTAACAATTAGGAATATAGTTAAGGCTGCAAAACTGCATGTTTCAAAGTGGTAAAAAGGTAAATTTTATGTTATCATTCAATGGTAGAGTGGAGAGTAACCCCTGGCCTCAACACCACTGCTAAAAAATATTAACAGAGACTTAAAAAAAATTATTCATTCTTTTAGTTCTGTGTGACAGAATAATGTATTTTGACATATCATACATTCATGGAGTGTAACATCCCATTTTTGTGGTTGTATATGATGAGGAGTTATGCTGGTTGTGTATTCATATATGAATATAGAAAAGGTACATTTGTTTCATTCTATTCTCTTTGCCATTCCCACCCCCCATTTTCTCCCCCCACTCACCCCTGTTCAATTCAGTGAACCTCCATTCTGTCCCCCCACCACCAATTGGGAGCCAGCATCTGCATACCAGAAAGAAACTTGATCCTTTTAGTTTTTGGTATTGGCTTACACTCAAATGTCATAATTTCATTCTTTTTTATGACTGAGTAATATTCCATTGTGTATATATACCACATTTTCTTTATTCATTTGTTGAGAGACACCTAGGTTGGTTGCATATATTAGCTGTTATGAATTAAGCTTAGCAGAGATTGTTTTAAATGGCAAACTACTGGAAGGAAAACTGATAACCACTATAGTTATATTTCTTTAGGCGTTCAGTTGAGGAATGCTACTTTTATGAACATACATATACTAATAATATGCATGAGAGTGTCAAGCACCTATGATAAGATCAAGTACTTAATTTAACTAAACAAAATGGTGTAAAGTTGTGATATTTATTAAAGTAAAAGGACTATGAATCTACCATGGATGATTGAAGTCTTGCCTTCCTTTCATTCTACCACCAGGTGCTTACGTGTTAGGAATTATGCCAGGCTGTGGGTATACAGTGAGGAATAAAATAAGCATAAGATTCAATTGCCTGGAGCTTCTCCATTCATGAGGAAGACATGCAGCAACAAAGACAGTGTATACATAAGTTAATTTCTCAATTTGTAATGACAGTACTTTTAGTAATACATACAGAGCTAAGGTAGAAAACCACAAAGGGAAAAACATCTTCAGATAGGGCGGGTCTGTGAAGGCTTCCAAATGGAAGAGGCAAGTTTTAAGCTGAAATCTAAAAAGAAGATGAACTATCCAGGCAAGGGATAAAAAGAATATTCCATACATAGAAGAAAACCCGTGTAAAGCTGTGAGAGAGCCCGGAATGATCAAAAACTGAAGAGCAATGTGACTGAAGTAGAGGTCAGGGTGAGAAGGAGGCTGGATGAGTTGAGGAGATGAACAAGCAGCTTCTAGATTGAGAACTTACTTACAGAACTTTCTGTAGGGATTGAAGTCACAGCCTCCTGGAAAAAACTCAGCAACTGACATGTGGCTAAGATAACCGAATTTAAATGTCATGTAATTTCAATTGAGGGACATGACATGGTCTCATGTATCATTGACTACTGAACAGAATGATGATGGTTCATGCAGGGCTGCTTTGGTCACAATGAACAACCAGATCAAGGGCAAAAGAAAGCCATTAAAGAAAAACATGAGATCCATTGTGGTTAAGGAAAGTACTGTTACTATTTAACGTGGCAAACACATTGAAGAAAAATAAGAGCTAGAGTAGAGTAAAATAATGAGGTGATCATGACTTTTCTTGGCACAGATTTCATGTCTCAGATCAGAGAGTGATTATTAGTGGAGAGAGTGAGAAGAGGTAGGATTTGAGATATTGCTGCAGGACACGTGGGAGGGTGTAAGTAATAGGATTTACTAGTGGATTAGAGGAAAGTAAGGGAAAAAAAAAAACAAAAGAAAAATGTGTTCTCTTTTTAGTATTTGGGTAAACAATGATGTAGTTTATTGAGATATAGTGTATTTGGGTAAGGGAGGAACAGAGGTATGTTTGCCAGAAAAGTCAAAGATGCTTAGACATGGTAAGTTTGAGGAGTCTATTGGATGATGGTGTTAGATATTTAAGTATTTGAGTCTGCAGAGGGGAAAAGTGGAGTTGGATATAAATTGGGGAGACATCTAACACTGGAGTTAAGTCATGGCAATTGGTGGATACGTTCATGGGGAGAGTGGAGATCAGTAAGTCCAGAATCAAACCCTGAGTAACCACAACATAGAGTCAGGTTTAGGTTCAATGGATTCATTTTTATCAGTTCTCAAGAATTTGTACATAATGCATGGGGTCCACATTTCCTTTAAATATTCTTTCTCTTCTTGGAGGTAGCTGTACTTTAACTTGAATATTGATATAGAATATGATTAATTCATGTGATTTTTATGTAAAATAATAAATATTAATATTGCATTATACAGAAGGATAATTAAAATAGTAACATAAATAACTGCATTCTAGTTTCCAGTTATGATAACCATGTTTAAGAGAAGTATCAAAGTATAGAGAATTTTTTCTCCAGGCTATATGAACTTTAGTGCTGGAGAGACAAAAGTAAGGAAAAGCCCAAGAGTAGACAATATAGTCTAAACTATTCTCAGTAGATAAAGACAATAGAAGTGACTATGCAACCCAGTCCTGTCACCTGTTTACATATCAAACAGGTGGACTATTTTGTTTTAGAAATGCAACTTAGACCTTCATTTCTTTCTCCTTATCCTTTATTTCTTCCTTCTCTCTTGTTCAAGAGTAAATCAGAAATATTTCCTTTGCAGACACTATTGTCTATCTGTCTACCAGAATACAAGAACTTCATAATCCTGAAAAGATAATACCAGCATGCAATTTAAAATGTGGGCCTATAAATAAGACAACATGTGGAGATTCAGAACCCAGCTTATAGTCAGCTTTACCAATATCCTACTTGAGCATAATGCTAGTGATTTCTCTAGGCTTAACTTACTCAAGATGGAAATAGACTCAGTTGATTTGGAATGCAACCATAGAGATTTATTTTCACTATGGTGTTGTTACTCTCTTCGTCTTGAACCCAGCTTTTCTGCATTTTATACCAAGGATTCTTGAGCATGATGAGGTCTAGCTCCTTGATGACCTGGGTCATGTACATTGGCCAAGAACCCTGAATCCTGAATATAAGCAGGCAGTTTTTGTTGTGTTTTTGTTTTCAATGGTAGTGTTTACTGTCTACTTACCCCACCATGATGATATTGTCATGAGTTCATATAGAAGTGCTAAAGCTAGACATACCTCATAAAGAAATGCTGTGTGTCAGAATATTTTACCATCTTCTCCATTCCATAAACTAATTCCCAGAATTTATTTTTCATGGAAGTATTTAAACAAACTTCTCTTGAGACAGCTATACATTTCGATAAACAACAAAGTTAAGAAAGGTTTGGTGAAAAAAAAAAAAAACCTGACAATGTAGGATAATTATCAATTTATCAAAGTATTATCTTAGGCATTTATCTTAGACTCCAACATATCATTTTAGTCATCACTATCATGCTTTATCACTGTTCCATACTTGTACATATCTTGAAAACTATCCAATGAAAAGAAACTTACATCCATTTTAAGGTAAGGAAACAAGAGTTGAGGAGTTATGAAATTTTAAGTGAGACAGCATAAATTTGATTCTATGTATTTTGATATTTTGTCTAATGACTATTTTCTCCAACATTCTACAACTTCTTTTCATTGTTGTCTAGTATTAACAGTGACTTCTGGATTTATTATAAGATTTTTATTAACTCCAGGCAAATACAATTATCTGTGCCTGGTTAATTCTGTTGATAAAGAACTTTATGAACCAAATTAGGAACTTCATTGTCATTCTGGCCAATTAGATCGACTATGTCCCCAGGTTTCAGAAAACTATGTCCTAAATGTGCAGCAGTTATCCAAAGGGAGCACTGTAATGCATCATGTCTGTTTATAGCACCCTTGTTCACAAAAGGTAATGTACTTGTTCAGGAAGCCTACTTTGGTAATATAATAGAACATGCCAATCAAATTGAATGTCCAAAAGTACCACTTGTTTTATTCCCATCCTTTCAGTTTGTTCCTCCACTGGTCATTGACACTTAAGTTAATGCAATCTCTTCCTTACAGTTATTCTACTTAAAACCAGAGGCAGTCTCTATGATTCACTAATTCTCTGTTCTTAAGTACAATTCTACACTAAAAAGCATCTCCACTTCCACTACCCTAGTTCACATTCCTACCATTTACAGGTACAACTTCAAATAGACTCTTTACTCACCTCCTTGTTTTCCAGACCCATTCCCCATCCCCACTCATTTTTTTCATGAGAGAACCAAAATCATATGGAGTTGCTCATCCATCCAAATTAAACTCAGCATTCTCCCCCTTAATTATTAATCTCCAGTCATTTTTGTCTCTGTGGTTTTATAACTTGCATATTCTGACCTATCTGACTGGACTCTTTTACTTTTACAATTTTGCATGATTTGATTTTTTTTATCCTTCAGGGATCAATTCAAATACATCTGTTAATATGAGGCCTTTCGTGCTCATTCCCACCTCAATGGTGGGACCCAGTTACTCACTACCCTATCATCCCATAAATTTATACCATAATGGGAGAACCACAGTGTACCATAGTGCAAAAATGTCCCGTTCATGTATCTGTATACTCTTTTATTTTCTCTTTCTTCTATTTTACATTTTCTATTTCTTTGGCTATTTCATGAAGTACAGGAGCATAAATATCCTTTCATTGCCTGTGTGTCTAGCTCAGTATTCATCTCCTAAACTCAATATAAATTTGATGAATGAAAAAACAAATGAATACACTGAATGAGTGAATATGTATGAATAGCAAATATTCCTAGAATTAGAATATTCAAAAGAGCTGATTGCTTTAAACCCAGCCTCCAAACGGAGTCTTCTTTATCACTTGCTCTTCATTAAGAATTATTAAATGACTCATCATCTTCACGATTACATTACAATGCTTCATGTCTCATGGATCCTTCTCTCGAAATTAAATTATAACTGAAATGCAAGCTATGCAGATATGTTGTCAATTTTTCCTTACTGAGCTATATTTTTATTAAAGCTAGCATAATTAGTTTTGGACATTGATTCCCCCATTAGCTCCTTGTGAACCAAAGTTTCATTATTCTCCAATAGGGTAAAAATGATTTCTTCTACACTCCACATATGGTTACAGACTTTGTTAATGCTTATTTACTTATTTTTGTCTCTTCTGCTTATACATATGTACATTTCTATAAGCAGTGGATTTGACTGGAGTCTTTTGATTTTGAACCATGAATTTTACCAATATCAACAAATATTCCAAAAATACCAATGATACATATACTTAGGTTGAGAATATACCATCAATGTGTACTAGAAGAACAAGAAACTTGGTAATAATAAAGCAGATCACCCAGTGCTGCAATAAAGTAAATAGAATATTAGAGTGCAAATAGAAAGAACAAGAATGACTTCCATTTCCTTAACATCTTATGTCTTAGGTAACAACACACATCGCACTTCATCCTAGCAATAAGACTGCTGTGGAGGAGTCATTGTGTCTTCAGGGGAAGTACATTAAATTTCAATGATGTAAAAACCTGGTTGTCATATGTCATTGAAGGCCTTATTTAAGATTTAATCTCAGATCACTCTGATTTCTAGTCCCAGCTATTTCTATTTTATCAGGCTTCCCTTGTAGGTACAACCCATGTATAAAGATAGATGGACTGTCAGAGGCCTAAATCAATGTGTTTGATTGGATCTTCTGGGAGGTGCGATTTAGCCTTAAAACATCCAGGTACAAAAAAAAAAAAAAAAAAAAAAAATTGGAGAGGTACTTACCCATGTCTGCTGACCCAGAAGTAAAATTAACTTTGTGAAAATTTCTGTTTCTCTCCTTTAGTATTTCTTTCTCCAAACATTACAAGTTAACATCATCTCCCTTTTCTATTTGTCCACCACATGAACATTATTGTTATGCTGTCATTTTGTATTTCATGTATTCATTAGCATATTATATTTTCTGCCAATTATGCATGTCCATGCAAAATTGTGCTTTTCAAAGAGTCATTCCCGTTGGTCCAATGATAAAGACATTATTCAATTAAATTTGAGATGTTAATCTTGCTCATAGTGGAGTAGAAGAGAGGAAGTGACCGCTGAGCAGCTATGCTTCATACTGATTGATTGGTGCAGCAATTAACCATTCTTTCATTCTGTCCTACTTAAGGGGCAATTCCCTGCCCTGTGAAATGCTCTGTGCAGTATGGGCTTCTGATATGTAGTGCAGAGTACCTACTTGATGTGTTTTAAAAAATCCCCCTGTAAGATAGAAACAAGATACACTTCATATAGAGTTGAGGGGTAATTAAATGTGGCTAAAGGGTCCTATGCCAACTCCAACCCTTTTTTTACACTAAGAATTTATTTTAGCCCTATTTCAGAGGTAATTTTATGCAGAAGGGAATTGGGCTGGATTCTCTGAGATGCTTGTATCCTTATCTGAAACCTCTGTTTCATTTCTTCGATGGTGCTCTGTTGATTTCATGCAAAATTATGCAGAAAGAAGTAAAACGGGAATATTCCCCAGCCATGTGCTTAGTTTTCTTTAAACTCATTCTATATTAGTTACAAGAATGCTGCCATCTCCTTCTTTTAGAACTTATTAGGAGAGGCAAGGATTGCATATAAGCTAATTATATGTATAAGCTATTTTAAAATGCTCCAACAATACCAAGCAGAGGCACTCATTGTCCTGCTAACAATTCTGTATTTAATTAGCTTACCAATATTGTTCTTAAGCAGAGACTAGATAGCATGGTTTGAAAATAAGGCACGCAAAAATTATCTGGAATGAGAATTCTTCCTGAACTTAGTATTACCTCTTTATAAATATGTAAGTCCTCAATAAATTTATAAGTCCTTAGTCCTTATAATAGGTGGAATTTTTTAATTTGTAAACTGAAATCAATTGTCCCTACCTCATAAGGCTAAATATAAACCACCTGGATCATTTTCCTCCATAGTGACAGTAGCCACTATTATTAGTGAATATTATCATTCAAGTAAATGGTATTCTAATACAAGAAATAATTTGGTTTCTCAACTTTTTGTTAAAAGAAGACTTTCCCCCTTATCTTTCAGTAGAAGATTGCTTCATAGGTAACCATGAATATAATCCTAATCCTCTTTTCCCTTTAATTGTCACACATTTTGAATGAAGAGGACCTGAGTTAATGAGGTTTAGTATCATGTACATTATCATGAGTAAGAGGAATTTTAATCACATGAACAAAGTTACATAAATTTCACATTGCACTTAATTATAAAATTTCATTATTTAGTTATCACACATATCGAAGGCCCTTTCTTAAATGCAGTACTTCATAAGATCTAATGGGGTCATTCCAAATGTGACTAATAATATATAAGAGGGACAGAAGAACAGATGTTTTCCAATAATTGTTGGAAACTACTGTATTATAAATGTTACATAAAATGTAAGCTATTTTATATCTGAAAAATACAATATGTAAATCATTTTGTTTTTAATCTAGTAAGTCTTACCACCTAGTATAAATACAACAAAACTAAGCAAAATTAGAACTCTACTCTTAAAAGTAGAAAGAACAAGCTTATTTCATGAAGACAAATACCATCTAAGACCTTAGTCACATTAGCATATTCCTTAGGATAGAAACATGTAATGTGAACACATGAACGTTGTGTCATTTCAAAACTGGAACAAGTTTTCGCAGTAAGAATAGATAATATCATTACCATTTACATACAAAACCAAGCATCTTTAGCCCATTATATCCTGATTAGGCATTTCATATATTTTGATCAATTTCTTGTGGTTTCTACCAATCTGAATAGTAAACCAAAGGCCTCTGAGGGTTTCCTTTTGGCAACTGTATATCAAAACAGCTGTCCTTTCATAGCAAAAATGTGCTTTGTATTGCAAAATGTTTCTTTTGGTGCTGAAGAAAAAGATCAAGGAAGACATGATTTATTCTTATATGTTAAATTTTACATGAAAGTTTTGTTTACTGCAGGGTTTTTACTTTAAACCAAAATAACTCATGGAAATTAAATATTTTTGGTTTTTAGAATATAAAATAATACTAGCCAAACCTTGAGTAAATTCAAATATGTTACCAACTCCATGAAAATTTAAATCATTTAAACTTTCATGGCTGATGGATATTCATTAGGCTATCTATGAGAGACCGGGTGGGATGTTTTAGTACTAATTTTTGTTTGTCTACTGAGAACAGATAAGGTAGGGGAATTTATAAAACTCTAGTCTCATATGAAATTGAATTGGTTTGATAACTTTGTAAATTGTGATTTCTTTCTTTATTTCAAAAATTTACCAAGAGTTAGTTTATGAATGTTTAGTTGTTTGAATAGTTTGTTATTTCCCTGTGTTGTCTATATTTTGAATGAGAGAAAGAGACAAAGGTAGAGAGGGAGGTGTGTGTGTGTGTGTGTGTGTGTGTGTGTGTGTGTGTGGTGTAACAGGGAGATTGCAGAACACATAAGGGAGTTGGATAGCAACTATAAGAAGATGGCAATATATGAAAAAAGTCATAGTGAAGGACAAAAGAGTATTAATATAAACCTAATTGGATGTCAATAATTTTGATAATAATATCAGATACAAGCTATTACATATTGGTTGTATGCCAGATACTCTAATAAGTTGTATGTATGAATTTTGTCAAATAATCCTCATAAAACACTACAAAGTAATATGTTTATATGCATTTTACAAATAAGAGAAAAACTGATGCGTCAACATTGCAAATAATTGGCTCAAGGTTATATCCAACAAATGGCAGAGCTGGGAATAGAGCCATGATTGATTTAGTTGCAGATTATATCTTTTGACCACTAGGGTGTGCTGCATCAGACTGAGCCTTGGCATGCTTTATTCCATTGATGATTGCATCACTCTAAACTATTGAAGTTCAGAGAAGTCTGTAAGTTTATATCAGTTCATCCGGCAAAATGAAAGTTTGAACTTAGGTCTGTGTCAACCTTGACCTCAATGCACACTTCAGTTTAGAGGAATAGATAAATTGATAGGAATGTTTAGGGTTTGAGTTTCAAGAAAACATAGAAAAGTAAAAATAATACATCAATTTTGCCTTATTGGCAATTCCATGGGAATTCATAGTGGGGATGAGTTTTTCTCTAAGAACTGAGTTCAAAGTGAGGCAAGATGGTTCCTTGTCTTGCCTGCCTTTTAAGATATTCCTTATTTCATTTGATTGGTTTCAATCACCCCTTTTTGTGATTTCTTTTGGATCCAGTACAGCCTTTATCTGAGTAAAAAAAAGCAATGAAAGCCATAAAATTGATTAGAAAAGAAATGCGAGCAATTTTGTGAGATCCTGTCCATCACAAATCCAGCAAACCTCAGATGCAGGAGAAAGAGGAGGAAGCTCACATCTCTTGGAAGAGGTAGAATAAACTCTCTGATACATTCCCTCTAATCCACTCTACCTTTCAGCTAAATGCAAAATACAAGTCTGACCCTGTCACTTTCTCCTTTTGAAAACTTCATATTACTCTAAAATGAAGACAAAGCAAGACTCCTACTTACTGTCTATGCCTATAGCCTCTCTTTTCAGATAGAGCCCCACTGTCTTTGCTGTGTCCTGATGTTTTCTGTGGCTTATATTTGTGCTCTTGCCTTATTGCTACAATACTTTTCCCATCCCCTTGTCTCAAATAGATTATTCATATTCATTCTTCAGATCAGCCTCAAGCTCACCTTCCTTAGGAAGACTTCTCTAAGCTTTTCAGCTAGGAAAAAAAATTTAAAGTACTTCTTTGGAGCAGTTGTTATAGTGAATTTTTTCTAATTTAAAGGCTTATCTCTCTCACTAGATTGTAGACTTCATGCAGGCAGCTTATATATGGGAGGTGCTTATTATCAGATGCTACCAGACTGCCCAAAACAGAATATCTACTGTATTGTGGGAGTTCATCTCCTTCTAATTTGATTCCCAATCCACCCTGCATCCCAGATTCATGGCCTTAGCTAGCCCTGTGATTTGTTTTATCAATAGAATGAGGCAAAAATGATATTGCACGAGTGCTGGGATTAATCCTTAAGTTTGTCAAGTTACTTTCACTTCAGTGCTTTTTGGGAACCCTGAGATGCCATGTCAAAAGTCCAGATATTTTATAGGAGTGGAGAAGAATTCATGATCCATATGGAGAGGAGAGGCCTTGAGAGTACATGAGGAAGAAGAGAGACCTGAGTCTCTCATTGTCTCCATCAAACCTCTGGCTAACTTTGGTCTTACCCACCATCTGATTTTATCTCATAAGATGCTCCAAGTTAGTTCAGAGAAAGAACTGGCAAGATGTGCAAAATCAATCCACACAACTGTGAAATAAAATACACAGGATATGGCTTAAAGCTGCTAAATGCTGGTGCTTATTACACAGCAATAGATAATGGAAACAGAAGACATAATTTTAAAGTACAGAATTCACAGATCATGTAGTTTTCCCATGATTGAAGTTTTGTTATCCAGGATATAAAAAAAGGTTTCAGGGTTCTATAGGAATTTTTCTTTCTTCTGGAAGTTCAGTATTCATCCTATATTAATATATGCAGAAGAATTAAAACAAACTACTCATCTCAAAATTCTACTTGTTCACTTCAACATGCAATATCAAGTATTAATTATTCAATAATGTCAATTTAATATGAAATATCAAATTTTACTCTTTTAATGGTAAAACCGTTGATAGTAGAACCTTAGTGCTCTTTAAAATAGACCCACCTCCTGTGATATTTCTTGGATCTCAAGGGTGTTTTTTTCCTTGTCCACAAGCAAGTCAAGACTACTCCTTGCCCATATTGCTTCTTTGATGTACCTGTCATATACACTGCTTGTCCATTACTTTCTGGTCTTTAGAGAGGATGCTGCTTATCCAAGATTGCTTTACCCTCTATTCTTTATCAAATTAATATGAGATGGTGAGCAAGCATTGTTCTGATTTCAGATTGATTTCATGTTGCGTTCTATACAGAAACACGAATTAATTCCCTTCTTAAATGTAAACTGGAAACATTTATCTGTCTCTACTTCAGAGAAGTCTCAGTTTCTTGATTAGGGTCTGGTCATGCTCCTTCTGAATAATCTTTTGCAGCTCCTGGCTCTATTATTTGAGCTCTTGGGTTCTTCTTCTGAGCCATCTTTCCCTTTCTCTAAAAAGTACTCTGTTTCTGACTGAGTAGTTTTTACAGCTCACTTGTGGACCGTAGTAACATGGGTGACCTAGACCTCTTTTCATTTTGTACTATTTCTGTCACATTCAGTATGTAGTGATATAATTTCTTTACAACCTTTGTGGGCTTTCTGTGTATCAAATTGTTCTTCTTTCTTAGACAAAACATGCTGTGCTTTCTATCCTTTGTGAGGTAACTATGATAAAATGCCCTTAAAGTTCTTAGAATCTGTATTATTTAAAAGATACTTACTAAGAGGCACATCCTTAAGATATTTATAAGAATAGAGGTTTTTACCCCTTCATCATGGATTTTATCTTTGCCCTTGAAGCCATTTCTTACTTGAAGAATGCTTTCTAAGAAAGCCTAATGACAGGAAAACTGTTTTCACCTTAATCCAGCAAGTTCTAATTTCATTAATGTTCCTGGGATTTTTAGACCTCGCTTTGTTTTGCTTATCTTCCTCTTGTTATTGAAGGATCATTTTGGATGGTGTTACCATATTTTTTTCTGTATTTCCCACTTTCTTTCTAGAATATACATCGAATACCTTAGTGAAAATATTCTCTTCAAAGTTCCTTATTGGTTTTGTCATACACATCAACTCAGGCATTTAGATGGGTCCCAAGCTAACCAGGTCCCAGGCATTTCCACCATGTGTCTCTTGTAGACCCCACTGAGGCCTCCTACTACATGTTTAAATCTATGAATATGATTTTGCTACTCATATAGAGAATTCATATCAAGATGAAGGGAACCACTTGGTCACTTTTATTTTAGTTTTTTTTTTTTATATTTTGGCTTTGGGCAATTGTCTTAAACTGATTGAATCTCAATCTATTCATTTTTGAAATCATACAACTAATTGACATGAATGTTATTGCATTTACTTAAATGTAGCATGCAACTATATTCTCCCATGCTAGTATTGAGTTGAAGAGCCTTTATTACACATAATTTATTTGTTATGTATATACATGTATGTTTACTTGGCAGTCAACTAGACCTCTCTTACCAGCGTTGGGAATGTGGACAACTAACTATACCCATCTCATCACATGATGTATCCTTCAGGCAGAAGTATTAACTCTATTCATAGGGATATTTGGCTAGAAGTTCAGAAGGACTTGAGACTTTCTTTTGAAAAATAGTATTGATTGTAGGGTCCTATGCCAGATATTTTGTATTCCCTACATCTGTGCTGAGGCATGGTCACATGGCTATTTAAATTTCAAAATAAGACCCCTCATGATGATTCCAATAAACAACTGGAATGAAAAGGCGCCGCAAGTGTTGTTGAAGATAGCATATGCAGAATACCTGGCCAAAGGCATGGTGTGTCAGAAGCACCATGGTGTGTGATGAGCACTTAGTATGGTTGGGTTTACTTCCACTGCCTATACATTATCTCCCTTCACTGCCTGTTTAACCTTCTGAGCTGCCAATAACAACTTGCCAATAATTACTGCATGGTTGTATTTTTACTTATTCAACAAAATTACACTCTATACCCATGAATTATACAACTTTATAGTTTCATATGTTTCATTTTGTAGTCTTTTTATTTTTTATTTTTTATAGACTGCATTTTGATTCATTGTACACAAACGGGGTACATCTTTTTGTTTCTCTGGTTGTGCACAATATAGATTCACACCATTTGTTAATCATACATGCACATTGGGTAATGATGTCTGTCTCATTCCACCATTTTTCATAACCCCCCCTCTCATTTTCCTCTACGTAATCCAGTAAGAATGGAGGCATTCTTCTCTCACCCCCCTCCACCCCATTATATCTCATCATTCATTTATCGGGGAAACTTTTGGCCTTTTGTTTTTTGGGATTGGCTTATTTCACTTAGCATGATATTCTGCAATTCCACCTTTTTATCTGCAAATGCCATAGTATTATTATTCTTATGGCTGAATAATATTCCATTGTGTATATATACCACTGTTTCTTTATCATTCATCTGTTGAAGGCATCCGGTTGGTTCCACAATCTAGTTATTGTGAATTGAGCTGCTATAAACTTTGATGTGGTTGTGTTACTGTAGTATGCTAATTCTAAGTTCTTTGGGTAAAAACTGAGGAGTGGGATAAGTAACAGTTTATAATAAAATAGTGGTTTATTCAGCTTGGTAAAGTAATATAAAGTGTAACAATTTCTTGTTCAATCAAGAGTGTCTCCATTTTTCAAATAAAAGTTTACTTGAAAGTGGAAAAATAAAACTTAAAATTGGATTTCATCTAAGCCCAACATTATCAGGCTCTGTGAACTGCACCAAAGAAGGAAGTCATGAAAATATTGTGCCTTACTACAAGTGAATATAATACTTTCTCTCATTGCTCTTTTCTGAAGAAAACAATGTACTTTAAAATCCAAGACATTTAATAACATGTGCCTTTTCCTCCATCTGAAAAATGAATTTAAATTTGGAAGAGCAAAAGAACCATGCAGAAGACAAAATGATCCATAATCATACCACTTAAATATATTGTTAACAACTTATTAAATTTCCTCTTAAGCCATTTACCATGCCTAAATAAGAAAAAAAAATGAACAAAACTGAATCATACTGAAAGTACATTGTTTAGTCATTTTTATTCAATAATATTTTTTGTACAATTTCTGATTTCCTACAGAATTACTTTAATGACTACATGGAACACCATAATTATTTAACCAGTCTCCTGTTGTTGGCTATTATATCATTTCTAATTTTCTATCTTATAATTATGCTGGAATGAAATAGTTATACTTTATTTCCTTGAGATGTATTCTTAGAAAGGGAATTACTAATTCAATGGATCTGCTTATTTTAAGACATGTTAACATATATTTTCAAGTTGCCTTCAAGAGAGACAACCAATTTTACTCCTCCACAACACTGAATTTATCAAAAATGTTTTTATGCTTTGTCAGTTTGATAGGCCCCAAACAGTATTTCTTATTTCAATTTAAAAGCTACAATTTTTTAAAACTCATAGTTATTACTTATGGTGATGTTTTTGTGCCTTAAGCAAACATAGTCAAACAATAATAATTACCCTGAATGCACACTTTGACAATATTTTCACATTGATTTTTTTCACATAATTTCCCTAGCAGCCTTGGAAGATAAATAATGAAACAAGTAGTTGTGAAAGTATGTCACAAAGTATAACAATTAGCTCTATGAGTATTCACATACTGATCTCCCCGTGTCAAAATTAGGGTGGATTTCTTCACTAGGACCTGCCATTCTCAGAGTTGGTAAAACAAAACAAAAAACAAAACAAAAAAAAAAAAAACAAAAAAAAAAAAAGAAGAAATTCATTTCTTAAGACTACTCCTGTTTGAATAAAGATGAGAAGGTACTGTTTCATCCTGGGCTGAGCTAACTGCTTACAGGGCACTTACTTCTCATGCTAACCTTTTTGGCCAGACTTCCAAAATTTCAATTTATATAGCATCACATAATACAGTATTATAAATGATATGCTCTGTTTAAATCTGGGTGTTATTTTTGCCCAGTCTTCTGTCTACCTCTGTTTAATTTTTTAAGTTTGATGTGGTTTTTATTATAATAGCAATACATTCTCATTGCAAAAATAATTAAACTACTAAAGTGCAAAGATTAAAAGTAACGTGCTTTCCCGTTATTGCCTACAACTCCATCTCCAAAGCAATTCACTGTTAGTAGAATAGTGCTAGTCTTTGGGTCTTACCTTGTGGTTTAAGCTTTTTACTCAGTTGGGACCATTCTATACCTAGAATTTTTGTCACGTTCTTTGGTCACTTGTTCTTCAACAGTGTTCCATGTTGGTATTGGTGGGATATACGAGTTCAAATCTGGTGCTTCACTGATAAACATTTATGCTTTTCCCGGTATAGTTCCTGCCAATCTGAAAGAAAACATTCTTAGATATCAGTATATTTAAACATTAATTTGCTAGTGAATTGTTAAATTAACCAAATTAGTAAAATGTGAGATAAAAATAATTCATATTTACAATTTTGATAGGCATTCTCATATTCATGGTTAAAAATATACTTTCAACACATTTGTCCATAGGGTATCAGAGTATCCAATACTTTTACTAACACTGAAATTATTAATTAGTCTTCATTTGCTCATCTCAGAGGCTTTTAAAAACTCTCATTGTTTTAATTTGCTCTAAATCAGTCTGAGGTTGACCATCATCTTATATATTTAGATATATTTGAATTTTATTCTCAGTAAACTGCCTTTTCATAGACATTCCCTGATTTCCTATTGGTTTTCTAGATTTTTCTTCTTCCTTTGTATGCTTTCATTGTATTTACCTAAAAGAGATGTCATGTTCAATCGTTTGTTATACATGTTTCTTGGTTATGGTTATCTTTATATAATTTGTACTTTAATAATTTTTTTGTTTGTTTGTTTGTTTTTTGCGGTACTGGGGATCGAACTCAGGGCCTTGTGCTTGCAAGGCAAGCACTCTACCAGCTGAGCTATCTCCCCAGCTATATAATTTTTAATGTTGAGAATTGTTCAAATTTTAATGAGCACTTATTTTTTAAGGTTTTGGGTTTCTTTTTTGTCACACCTATTAAGCTAATCTTTATTATAATAATATTACTATTTTATTCATGTACTATTTTCACATATTTTATTATTTTGTTTTTCAACTGTAAGATTTGATTTTAAATAGAACTTATTGTCAAGCAAATTTTTATAAATATGCATTTACAAAGATCCACTCATATATGTAAAGTGTGTGTGTGTGTGTACTTCCCCAAATTTATAGCTAGTGGTTCTAGCTATTAATTATTCATTTATTTTCAATGTTTTAAAATGACACCTTTATTATATAATAAATCATTTTGTCTATTTTTTGGACCCTTCAAATATTCATTTATCTATTAGTTTATTCTTACATCAAAGTTCTTAATTATTATATTATGAGGTATTTTATATCTAGGAGAGGTAAAATTATCCTGTTGTTTTCCAGAATTATAACTATTCTTGTTTTCATTTTTTCATACAAATTTTAATATTATTTTTCTCAAGAATGAAAGAGATAGAAGTTTGATGAAAATTTTTAAACTAAACCTTGGGACAGTGGAAGAAAGCAAACACTATTTCGTTTGGCCATATTCCCATTGGCTGTTGAAGTAGATAAATAGTTTAGATTTTCAGCAACTTGATTTTTCTAATTGTTTACAGTTTTATTCATTAGTAGCTATTTCACTGATCAGAGGGAATTTTCATGTAATGAATAGGATAATTCAGTTTGCTGAAACCATATGAAGAGAGTAAAAAGACAAATTTTCATTCAGTAGTTTCAAGATTTTTTGCTCATTCAAAAAGCCACACAGCTGCTTATGGTCTGCTAGTGCTCAAATTCTCAAAGAGACTGGAAAAGGAAAGAAATAACCTACAAAGGGAAATATATGAGTCAGAGCATGCAGTGCCTCCCACTTCATCTCAATTACAAGTTGAATTAACTTGAATTAACTGAATTAACCAGCACTCTTAAGCTCCATTTTCCTTAAGATAAGAGCTACTAAGTACATGAAAAAACAGAGAAACTAAGACATGTATCGCTACATTACCTAACAGTTTAAAGAAAGTCTGTATTTGAACCTTGGATATATTTACTCAATATATAACCTTGTGTTAAAAACGAAGTTTCTAGAAAAACTCCAAGATACAATAAAAGTGAAATCCAATGCCAAATTTCTTTGTATAGAAAATCAGTATAGTTTTGTCTACATGGATAACTACATAGAAGGTCATATGTCAGCCCACCCAGGATCACCAGCCTTGACCATCTGACTTACAAAGAATCAATAGTCACCAATGAAATAAATAAGTGATCTATCTCCTTACCTGTATTTATTCCTTCTGCTACCTCTTCCCAGTACACAGATTTGATGTCATAGAATTAATTGAATAGTTAGAAAATAGAGGAATAAGTAAGAATATGAAGGAGAAAAAAAAAAAAAAAAAAACCTCCTTTCCACTATTGCAGAACTTAAGCTCAAAGATGGCCTGATCTGTATAAGAAAAATCAAACAAACAAAACAGTATGCAATTTAAATGTAAAAGTTTGGTTCATATTTTGGACACAAGACCCTAATGTTGTTTAAAGTGATTTTAGGATTGCTATTATTTCAGAGAGAGCCAAAAAAGTACTAAATTTTGTCATGCTTCTGCCTAGAAAAAGGAATTTGATAAAAATACCTTCTAGTCAGTTCAATGAAAAACTTACAAATAAAAGAGTATGCAATTATTAACTCTTCCCCCAAAGAGTTATTTCAACATATAATGTAGCTAAAATATCCTGGTGTCCTGAAAAAAAGAAAAACACCTTCTTCCTCCAAAGTAATTATTATTTATTTATGTTCAATCTCAAACCTAGTCTGGAATTCACTCAGTTATAAATCTCATGAGCAGGACTGACTGGTGGAGACATAGGTAGTTCAGTGATAAATGTGCTTGCCTAGCATGTGTGAAGTTCAATCCCCAGCACCAGACAAAAACAAAACCACAAAGGACAGAAAAACAGCAATCAGCTGTTAAGAAAGATTATTAAAACTTATTTCAAGCAGAATTTTCAACAAATTTCATGTATAGATTCAAAATTATTAGATGGATATCTGAGCCCTGTATTTTTGGCTCCTGTCAACTTGGGGAGGAGACCCTTGGCACAATCTGTTGATTCAAGAGCAAATCTGATGGAGCTGAGGATGGGTAATTGCAACTCTCTCCACATCAGGAGTCTTCTCCCTAGTACCAGCCTTACCCCCACTACCCTCTTCACCATCTCATGACTCTCACTGGAAGGGTTAATATACAGATTGTTCATATTTTTTCAGACTTATAAAGGTAATATTCCTTCATTCAGCCGTTCATCTGTCCATTCATCCATATATTTATTAATTGTTCACTTAATATTTATAGTTTTACATCAGGCCAGATGGCAAAGATTAAAAATTAATTCTCGAATTTCCTCACACACCCAAAGTGGGTGAGGGAAAGTGTTTCTGTCAGAGGGATGGGCCAGGGGTAAATTAAACACAAAGAAACTTATTTAATAGAAAAGCCATAGGAGACAATTATCTTCTGAATCAGGGGGCGTGATGGATTGAATCATGCTAAGATCTGGCTGTAACAAAGATGAAAAAGCCCACCTTTACTCTATTTATAGTTGTACAGGAAAAAGGGGGACCAGGAGGAACTTCTTCTGTGAGAAGCAGGATGGAATGGAGTTAAGCAAGTCATTTTGCTCTAGGGGGTCATCCCAGTAGGACCTGCAAATTCCTGCCAGGAGCCACTGAACAGAAACCACATACTGCAGGCCATCTGGAACAATCTCTCAGTGATTTCCAGTTCCTAGGAGCCAGATTTCTGTGTCTGACAGGTCACCAAGCCTGGTTTTATTTGCTGGCCATGGATGGCTTCCTGCAGGTGATACACTAATTCAAAATCAGGGGCTGGGGGCACTGGGAAGAATAGAGTTACTTTAGATTAGGTAGAGGAGAGTGAAGGGAGATGAAGGGGTTTTGGGGTAGGAAGGATAGTAGAGTGAAACAGACACTATTACCACATGTACATATATGACAGCATGACTGATGTGATCCTATAACGTGTACGATAAGAAAAATGAGAAATTATACTCCATTTATGTATGATCTATCAAAATGTATAAATGCATTCTACTGTCTTGTACAACTATTTAGAACAAATTTAAAAATAATTTTAAAAATGATAAAGGGTGAGACACCCCAGTCAGAATGGTAATTATCAAGAATACAAACAACAGTAAGTATTGGCGAGGATGTGGGGAAAAAGGTACACACCTACATTGCTGGTGGGAAGGCAAATTGGTGCAACCATTATAGAAAGTAATATGGAGATTCCTCAGAAAACTTGGAATGGAACCCTATTTCACCCAGTTTTCCCACTTCTCAGTTTATACCCAAAGGACTTAAAATCAGCGTACTACAGTGAGGCAGCCACATCAATGTTAATAGCTGCTCAACTCACAAGAGGTAAACTATGAAGCCAACCTAGGTGCCCTTCAACAGATGACAAAGAAGAATGAAATTATGGCATTTTCAGGTAAATGAATGGGTTGGAGAATATCATGCTAAGTGAAATAAGCCAATCTCAAAAAACCAAAAGCTGAATGTTTTCTCTAATATGCGGATGCTAATTCACAATGTGGTGGGGGGGTGACTAGGAAAGAATAGAGTTATTTTAGATTAGGTAGTGGGTTGTGAAGGGAGGGGAGAGGGTATGAAGTGGCACGGATAGGAAAATGAAGTAGATATTATCACACTACGTACATATATAATTATATGACTGGTTGGATTCCACATCCCATGTGCAACCAGAAGAATGAGAAATTATACTCCATCTATGTATGATGTATCAAAATGCTTTCTACTGTCATGCATAACTAATTAAAACAAATTTTCAAAAGTCATATAATAGATGCTAAAGGGGAGGTTTTCCATCTTAGAAATTTGGCAAAAATAATAAATAATTGTCACTCATCTTCATTATATGAATAGATAAGGAGAGAATTAATGGTGACAACTTCTTGGATAGAGTGGTTAGAAGTTTGTGATGTCTTTCTCCACTTATTTGTCTGGAAAAGGTGATGGTTTGCAACCAATCTGTGAAAAGTGAGTTGATCCATGGTCAGATAGAGGTATCCCACTTGATGGAATGTTTCTGAAGGATATCTGCATAAACATCTCAAAGGAGTTTGCAAGGGTTGTCTTCAAAGCATAATGAGAGCATTAAATTCACATTACAACTGCACCAATGAAATAAGGTTTCTTAACCTTTTTGTTTTTAGGCTTCCCTTCCCACTGAACCCAATGTTTGAATGGGTAGAAATAAAGCTATATTTGTAGTCTAATTTCTGTGGCTAATGCACAATATTGCGGACAAGGTAAATTATAAAGAGAAGAGTTTTATTTTGACTCCTGGTTCTACAGGTGCCAGGTTGAGGGGATGCATTTGGTGATGGCCTTTTTGCTGCCAAAATTCCAGGGCAGTGCAGGGCATCACATGGCAGGAGACAAAGAGACGGGAATCAAGTCTTGTATACGAGTCTCCTCTGGGCTCACTCTCTTCTCAAAAAGCTATGAAGGCTCCATCCTGATGACCTTATCTAATCCTAATTAAACCTCATAGGTCCTTGAAAACCATAGTCAGTCCATCATCTTAATGCATCACAATGGGCATTTGATTTCAACACATGAACTTTTGTGCGACACATTCACCCATATCCAAACCATAAGCAGGCATAAAATGGTGAATCTAGGAAGAGAGTAGACACAGAACACATCAACATGTTCATTTATCTCTTTTAGTCTTTGAGGTCTGAGTCATGGGGAGGACAGAGGTTTGAACTGAGTGGAAGATCAAGGTTTTGGTATAAGACTGCATTGGGCTTTTTAATATCTGAGAATGGCAATAGATGATAAAAAAATCTTTCAGTATTTCACAATGTCCCATTCAGCATTTTTAGCAAATTAGTTATACACTCTTTTTAAGGATCTGAGCGTCTAGGAAGACAGAAAGGCTGGGTATAAATCATTAAAGTGCAATTCATTTATTCAACCAATATTTATTGACTATGTGCTATATGCTAGGCATTGTTCCAGGTACTGGGAATACAGCCATGAACACTGTGTTAGATCCCTTAATATAGGTTTAAGAAAAGGTACTTTGAAATTGAAGAAGCAATTAGTTCTGTCCTGGGGTTTGTGGAAAGACTTCATGGAGGTAATGTTTTTATATATCTTGACAGAAGCAGAAGTTTGCCAAGTTAGGCAGCAGAAACAGTATGTGCACAGGGAGAAAGGGAAAAAATTGAAACAGCAGAGTAACTATGTGCTGTGAGTCAGTGTGGTGTCTTAGGGAAGCACAGACTGAGACAAACAGATCTAAATTTGCATCTAGGTGATACAGAAACTGAATGTACAGGTGATAATTGTATTAGCCTGTCTGTGCCACATTCGAACACCTCTTCAGTTTTTCTCAGTTATTAAAGATTATGAATAAAAGATACCTCAGCTGGTGCTAGGTTCAGGACTCCCCGATTCCAAGGTCACCCTCTCGTACCTGAAGTTATCAAGGTTATGGGTGGTCTTCTGATATCTTCTAATACATTGTTTAGGGAGATTGCTTCCAGTAACACTTGTGCCTAAAAGATGAATATTCTCCATCAGGGAACTCACACTTTTTATTTCTGAGTAGAAATTATTTACCTATAATTTAGATGAAGGAAGAAATAGATCAAATCCAGGCAGAGAAATAAACCAAGTCATAATTAAGGACTGAAAAGTGTCATAGGCAAATCATACACTATTATTCAAAGAGCAGAGATATTAAACTTAGAGATACTAAAATGGATACATTCATCTTGTAAATTATCACAAATGTTCTTTATTGTACAATAGATAATAATATGAGACACTATGATATGTAGTCTTTATTTTACTTAATCCACCTCAAAATCTTACAAAGTTAGCACTCATAATCTAATTATGCTGAGTATCAGGGAAATTAAGTATCTTATCCACTGATATACACCTAGTAAGTCAGTTTTCTCTGATTCTAGAATCCAAAACCTTATCCAGTGCTCTTTATTTGAACCACTCTATTATTGGCATTTCTGACACAATTTCTAGAAACTGACTCTAGCATTTAGGAAGAGAGTCAGGGCCAGTGGACCTTTGAGGGCCCACAGTGGACATTCCATGTTCTCTCCCTCTAAAGCCTGTGTTGTACCTGAGCTGGGTTTCTGTCGGCTGCTTCAGTTTCTCTTCCATGAAGGTGATTTATTTCTTCATCTGGGGTACTTATCATGAGTTTCAGACGCTAGTATTTTTGTTGGGTTGTCTGACTGCTCCAAGTATCCACTCACTCTCCCCTTCACTTGTTTCCTTGGCTTTCATTCAAGCAGATGGTTAGATGTCTCCTCAGCTTGCTAGATTACATCTAGGCTCCGAATGGATATACAATTTAGAGTTCATCCTCCCCGTTATTACAGCCGTCATCAAAATCAATATCAGCATCTCCATCACCACCACTATTATATTGGTTAGATATTAAAAACATCTCTCGTAGCCCCTTTGTTGATGTCATTCAGGGGCAATTGTGTTAAAATCAATCACTTAAAAGGCAATTTTATAGCTTCTTTCCTACTTGAAGAAGGAATTGCTGACTGCGGGTGATTCACCCTTTTGTAGTCAATTCCGTGGTCATTTAAACCACAAGCTCTATTCAGTGCCATGTGTTAATCATATGATGATGCTTGCTGAACAGGAGGCTTAAGTATGTAGATAAATTTTCTGAACTTCCATGTGGAAATATTTAGTAAAGTTTAATCTAGGGGTTTGACAGGGTATTTCTTTGGACATCAGAGCCAGGACCTGCTGTTTACCCAAGTCCTGTCACTTTGGCATCGATGTGCACAGTTTCTGCCAAGGCTGACATCCCATTCTTCTCCTCCTCTCTCCAGTAGGGAGGCTCCCCTGCCAAGCTCACTTAAAATAGCTCCTTCAGTTCTGCCTGGTACTCATTAACTCCAGCAAGGCAGGCAAAATTTTCTAAACTTTGGTTATAACACCTATTCCAAAATAAATAATGCAAAATGAAAATTCTACTGACAACATGAGCAGAGGGTAAAAAGAATTGAAATCTTATATCATCTCATATTTTTCACTGTTTGTTAAAAAATCATTCCATTGGACAATTGAGTTCATCCACAATCATTGAGGTCACTTAAAGCTACTTTTCCAATAAATTATATTTTCCCCAAAGTCATATTGTATACATAAATCTCTCATGAATAATACCCTATTATAAACATCCCTGAGGGGATTAGTTAAACTAAGACATTGTCATTATTGTTTTTAATATTACTATTTTTTCTGAAGAACCTATTTCAAAGGGAGTATTTTGCGTTTATTGTCCTTTCTCACCATAACGTGGCTAAGTGGCAAATATCACCCTTTGCCTATAAACTAACCAAGGGTGAAATGTACAAATTTTATCTTCCACAGCCATAGACGTTAAGACTAGGATTGCTATCAAGGTTTGATAATGCTAAAAATTACTTAACTTTTCATCTTACATAATTTCAGCACTAAAATGAACAAAAAGGAAATTATTTTTGGAATTAATAAACTTTATTATGTAAAGTAGTATTCATAAATGAAACTAATATGCTTGTTTTTTTTTTAGCATTCATGGATATTGGAAATAGTGTTGGAATAAGGGTGAGCAAAAAGATATTTTTAATTTGGTAACTACATTTGGAAGGTAACCTAGAATCCATCTGGTTCAATACCATTGTAGTGTGAGTTCTGAGTTTGTAGAGAGGTATTAATTCATTTTTCTAGTTCCACAAATTATTTAATGAGCATCTCCAGGACCAGAATCATTCTGACATTGTACAAAGTAAAGGAGCAATAATGCCTTGATTTTTTAACTCTACTGTGTAGATTCCATAACCATCTCTTTTCTTATGAATCACCCAATTCCACTTTCAAATCAATGTTTTAAGAATAAGAGCTGAACAGCAAATAGTAATTGAGGAAGACGATGGTCTCTTGGAGCCATGAGGGACACCAAGATAAATATAAAATTTGTTATTACTTTGTCTTTAGAACAATAATCATCAGTTTCCAGAACATTTATAAAAACTGTTCTGAAATGGGTCAGAAATCTCAAAATAAGGATTTTCTAGCAAATTCAAAACAAAAAGAATATAAGTACCTACGACCTTTCTGTGTATCATAATTTCTCATTGTCAGAGGGGAGTTGGACTAATAAAAATCCAACTTATGTGTTGTACACATAAACACACTGTCTCTCAGAAATTATAAATATTCTTCCAGCTCCTGAGTAAAGAACCATTCTAGTTATTCCTCCTGTCCCCAAGATATGTGCATACATGCCCAGGTGTACGTGAAAGCAGGAAAATCATTGACAATTGTAAATTGAATTCCTTTGGCTTCTTTCTGATAGATTTTCCCTCTGAATCTGAAGTCTTTATGAATTTTCATCTCTAATGAGAACAAACAATATGAAAGACATTTGGTCAAATCAATGTAGAGTATTAAAAACATGTTTTCTTATGATAATTTACAAAAGTAAGTGATGTGACAAGATCAATACATTTCTTAAAAATTATAATATTATACAACATATATGCATTTATTTTATATATACTTATATAATTTCATCTTGTATATATATCATTTTAATCAAATATATATCAAATATATATCATATATATCAAATATATATCATTTTTATATGTCATCCGTTTTACCTCACCAAGCCTGGGGTATGGATATGTTCAGACAAACAAAGGCAACTAATGGGAAGATATGATGCCCAAATCTAGAAAGTTCACATAAGTCAAGGAAATAAATATGGAGTCGTTATTTTTCTTCTTTCTTTCCTTGGACCCATGCTTATAGTCATTTAAAATATACCTATTAAACTTCTGTGCATATGATGTTTTCAGTGTAACATATTTTCCAGTATTGTATGTGGAATTTCATCTTGAGGCAGCTTAAAAAAATTTATTTTTCCCAACATTTGAAATCAAGTCTGACAGCAGAAGTGATTGGAAGATGGCAAGTAGCAGGTTGCCAACTAGATGTGGTCCCACACGCTGTTGTTGTTAATGATCTCTCAGGACTTTGAGTCATCCTCTCTCCCATATGTTTGAACAACATTTTTATTATCCTCGAGCATCTTCCTCAGGAAAGAACTTATCATGTAACATCTTAACTCAGGGAGTTTCTTTTACCCTCAATGGTCTTGCCTTATTGATTTAGTGAGTCACGTGTCATGCCTGAGACATGGGCATATTATTTTACTTGAAGGTTCTTTATTTAGATATGGCATCTTTTCAAGCTCTGACCTCTGTGTCATTTTCCAAACCTGGGGGGCTGCAGGCAAGATATTTGGTTAGAGTGAAACAAATAATTTTTATGACTACCCATTCTTTTTAGATGTTTTAACGTTTTGTTTTATTTTTTATTAACATTCATTGACTGTTCCTGCTAATGAGGTTCAGTGTGATATTTCAATGCACTCTAAAAAGTTTCTGCACAGAAAGGACATAATCAACTGAGTAAAGAGGCAACATACAGAATGAAGAAAATATACGTCAACAATTCATCTGACAAAGGATTAACATACAGAATATAAATAAACTCAAAAAAAGGAAAAACAACAGCAGTAGCAAATGGAGCAAGTGGTACAATTAAAAATGAACAAATGGATCTAAATAGATGCTTTTCAGAAGAAATCTAAATGGACAGCAGATATATGAAAATATGTCTGCCCATTTTTATCCTTGATTCACATGGAAAAATATGTTGTTTGATTTATATAAGTACTCATAAAACCACATTTAACCTATATCTTGAAGTCTTCACTAAACTTTGATATAAAGTCCACAATGATGATTCAGAATTCCCAGGGCAGACACAATGAGCAGAAATTCTGGGACTAAAACAGCACAATTACTAGTAATGATATTTCAGATTCATTTGTTTTATTAGAAATATTAATTCATTGTTACCTAGGTACTCTGCTAAACTTTATGTACATATTTTCATGATTTCAGAGATCCTCTGAAGGTGATACTATTATTTTCTATAATATACAGAAGGAGTATTGGAAATTTTACAGTTCAGATAATATTCAATTGGGATTCGAATAAAAGGTCCGATAATGGATTTCTTGGACTTTTTGTGCAACCCTAACTGCTTCCCATGGTACATTGCTGAGCAGTGTGGTATCCAAATTAAAAAAAAAATCATGGTATCTGCTGAGCAATTCTTCACTATTTTAAAACTAGAAGGAAAAGTATTCTCAGAGGAAAGAAGAGATCTCTACTTTGTATATCATAGATTTATTGCCTTCCTTTTTTATGCATACAATTTACCAACTAATTATATCAATCTGTGTGGTTCAATGTTGAATTGCTGCTTCTGCTTGCTTGAGGTATAACAAAATCTGGTTGATGTCATTTGTAAAATATGGAAGTAGAAAATTACATTTGCATAAGTGTGATACTTTATACAAGATCCCTAAGGTGCTGCCCAGTATATAAATGTCAGTACGCATGGCTTCCTTTCCCTCAGATATCACTAGTCTTAAATTGCAAGTTTCTACAAATGCTCACCAAGTATTTTCTAAAAATTATTTTGAAAAATTATCTGTCTTCTGGTTTTAAAAAATAAAGGCATGCCTCGAGAGCAGTGGTGTACTCCTGTAATCCCAGCTGCTCGGGAGACTGAGGCAGGAGGATCACAAGTTTAAAGCCAGCTTTAGCAACTTAATGCAGCCCTGAGCAATGTAGTGAGACCCTTTTCAAAATAAAATATAGTAAAATATACTTTTTAAAAATTCTTGGGGTGTTTCTCAGTTGCTAAGCACCCCTGAGTTCAATCCCCAGCATTGCAAACAAACAAATAAATACACACTTTGTAAAATATTTGATTATTTCAGGAAAGAAAACTAATAAAAACTAATTTGAATGGGGTATGGTAGTGCATGCCAGTAGCTGGCAAGACTGAGGCAGGAGGATCACAAGTTCAAAGACAGTCTCAGCAACATAGCAAGGCCCTAAGAAAGTTAGAAAGACCTGTCTCAAAATAAAAACTAAAAAACAAACTGGGAATGTGGCTCAGTGGTTAAGTGCTCTTGGGTTTAATTCCCAGTACCAAAAACAAAAATCTAGCAACCTAACTTGAACTGTCAATTTGTCTAGTGACAGAAAACAGATAGACCACACACCTAAGGGATTTAGCAAGGTTTACAGAACTTTAGAGGTTTCCTAGAGAACCAATATTGGTGGGCTGTTACCAACCCTAGGCCTGGAAGAAATAGTAGATAGGATGGTTACTATAATCCTGAGATCACTCCTGTATGGAGAAGGCTGCCTAACAGAAGTTTTGAGCTTCATTAAATAAATGCAGCTAAGCCACAGTGGCTTAACACAGATGGAAGGAATAAATTCCCTAATCTCATTTTCCTGCTACTTTTGTGAATCCTTCCAGTAACTTTAACAGACTGAAGCCAGAAAGAAGCCAGAGATCAAGAGAAGTCTCATGGTGTAGATAAGAGGTGTCCCCCAAAACCTCATGTATAAGACACTGCAAGAAAGTTCAGAGGCAAAATGATTGAGAGTCTTAATCTAATCAGTACATTAATCTGTGATAGTGATTAACTGGGTGGTTACTGTAAACAGGTAGGGTGTACTAGATGGGGGCATGGCTTGGGGTATTTATTTTGTCCATAGCGAAGGACTCTCTCTCTGCTTCCTGATTGTCATGTCCTGAACTGCTTTCCTCCTCCACCCCTTCCCCATGAATTTCTGCCTTTCCTCCAGCCCAGAGTTATGGAGTTGGCCAACTATGGACTGGAGCCTCTGAAATTGTGAACCCCAAATAAACTTGTTGTTGTCGAGTCTATTGGTTACAGCAGCAAAACAAGCTGACTAAAACAAGAAACAAGGAAAACTGCAGGGTCATCCTCCCAGAATTCAGAGTAGAACAGATAACAGTGAACAGTAGATTTTAGTAGAATAAGGAAGACAGTTAATACCTTGAATATTTGGTCCTTCAAACCAATAATACAGCTTTCCACTTAAATACACTTAATAAATATATTACAGTTACTGATGATGAAGCTCAGAATTTATTCATTCTGTCATCTCAGAGCTTATTAGAAAGAGTTCCTCTAATTCACTACTTATAGTAGCTGGTTTTTACTACTTATTGGGTTTAATATTTTATAATCAAGTCTCTAAGAATTTCTCTGGTACAGAATTTTGGAACTTATCTAAACTTGGTCAAGTTTGAGTGCACATTAGTGACACTGTTTGCTTCCTGAAAAGCTTCCACCCTTTTTCAAGAACAAATCTTTAATTTATTTGTGTTGGTTGCATCTTGTATTCTTTGTAATAATAGCATATTTTTGTGTTTTGATGACTGATACATAGTGTGATTGTTGCAAAAGTTTTCATTACAAATATCACAAATGGAATTCAAACTACTCTAAACCAAAGACCCTATCGACCTAAATATATATAAATTACCCAGGCATATTTGGAATTAGGAATAGACAAAGCTGGATCTACAGGCTCAAAATTTGTACCATAAGAATTCCATCTAATGTGAGTTCTAGAAAAAGTAGCTACCTTCATTGATTTACCTCTATATCTATATTCTAACTACATAGCCATATAAATAGATACTTATATCTGTGTCTGTTTCTGTATCTGTATCTTGCCACTGTTTTTCACTAGACTCACTTTATTCACACAGACTTTCTTCACTTATAAAGGTGACCCTGAACATTAACAGGTGATAGGATAAAATGTTAGCAGGCCAGCAGAATAAGAAACCCACCAACTTTTCATCAAAGACTTCCATGATGTTTCTTAGAGTCTGTTTAGAATCATTTCACCATCACTGAAAAAATAACTGCAGAAATTTACTCATATAGGTGAGGCATAGGCAAAGACTATTGATATTTTGCTTTTGGATATCTTTCTAAATATTTCATGGCTGTGTGTGTGCACATGCATGACACACCTGAAATTGTATTTTAGCGATCTGACTCCACTTCCTAGAAATATCTCTTCAGCAGAAGGGGTAATGGCAATCTGGAAGGAAATGATTAACTTATTTGAAACAAACTAGTCAGTAGCCTAAGTTAAGAAGGAAGGCATGAGACATTTGCTAGAAGATAGACAACAACTTAGAAGTTATCTTAATTTTGAGGGATAATTACAGAAGGTATCAAAGAAAGTTCAACACATATGAACAAATCAACTTAGAAATAAAAATTTCTTCAAAACCTCTTAAAAATTAATTGGAAAATAGAGCACATTCATTATGTCAGTCCAAAGGAAAAAAAGGGTCTTTCATAATTATAGTTTATACAACTGTAAAATTCTACTTAAAATGAATCTTAACTATAAACCTATCATTAAAAGAATTTTAAAAATCCTAAAAATACAGTTCAAGTAATATTCAAACTCCAATACTGTCATAGAGCGGTAAATGTACAAATGAAATTTAGATTCAATCCAACAAATTTTTCAAATCAAACAAATGTATGGTTTGCTTGTTTAGTCAAGCTAAGGGCTATTGGCAGGGAACAGTTGGCAGCCTCTTGGAGCTGAGGACCTAACTCTTTCAGTCACAAGAAAATGAGTTTTAAAACAGTGAGACTAGAGAACTCTAAACCTCCATAGAGATTGTAATTAGCCAACATCTTGATTGCAACCTTGTAATACTCTGAGCAGGGGATGGAGGTGCTCAGAATCCTTACTGGTGGAAATGGTGAGGTAATTAGTGTATTTTTGAGCTGTTCAATTTGTTGTAATTTGTTATGCTGTTGAGCACAACATAACTTCTCTAGATTTTTATAATAAAAGGTACTATTTCCACATGAAATTTCTTAGATTCTCAAAGTAGTAGTTTATGTTCAGCTAATCAGTGCAGTCATTCAGGAGAAATCTGAATGTCAAAAAGTAAATGATACTATTCATGATCTTTCCCCTAAAAAATAAATATTCTCCTTTTAAACTTGTTTTGCATTTCCTATAGTAGTTTTTTTTAAATAATCCCTAGAAGTCATTGCATTATAAATTGTGTTTCCAGATCAAAGAACATCCCTGAGTTAGGAACTTTAAATGAAGAGATTGCCTTCCTTAGTACTGCTCCCTTTAGCATCCTGACAAATAGAGGAGAAGCAATTTCTGTGGATGCTGCACTAAGAAGTTATAGTGCAACTTATTCCTCAGGACCAGGGATTAACAGAGGGTTGAGAACATAAGGGAAACAAAGGACTTTGTATCTTTTTTTCCCATAAAATTTTCTTCCATCAGTAATCTAACTAACTCAGTAATTATGGATGGAGATTTTTGGAAGAAAATATGTACAATAGGCATGCATTCCCTAGAAGGTTAAGTTAGAGGTCATCCTGGGAATGCAGAATTTCAATGGAGAAGCCCAGCTTGACACAATGTCATGTCCAATGTCCACTAATATAAGGTGATATGTTTATGTGCAGGAGCCGTGAAAAGCAGATGAGTGGTTCATCTAATAATGACTCAAAGATCAATATAAACTTAACCAGGAACTGCTGAAAGTTAGAAGGAAAAATAAAACTGCAACTGTAAACAAGTTCCAAATTCTGAGATTTAATATTTGATGCATAAATTGCATTTTATTTTCACTTGTATATTAATTATTAATACATTTTACTTATTCAACACACATTTGTTGAACACATACGATACGCCAGGCAGTGTGGGAAACAATGCCATGATGATAAAGATGAATTTCTATTCCATAACTCAATGAAGAGGAAGAATGATATTTGCAGTATGTTTCTGCTAGACTATGAGGCTTGGCACCTGCATTTTCTTCTCTTTTCTATTACTTTCTCTTCTCCCTATGGTTCTTTGAAAGAGGCCCAGACACACAGTGACTTCTTTGTAATTGTATATTAAATGTATATATGTACAACCAGTTTACTCACTATTTATTGAGGCAGAAATTTACAAAATCAAGTCAACAAAACTGCCCTGCTTTCCTGCCTTAAAATAATCTTCAAACGTAATAGAATAGTAAATGGAAAATGACATTTTAGACTCTCATAGCTTGAAGTTAAAAAAAAATGAATGATAGAAAAAAGCACATGTTGCTAAAGGATATGAAAGGATTCCATTTATTGTGAATTCTCAATTGCTTCTGGGAGTAGCAGTGGTAGTTCCTACTATGTATTTTGGAAGTGGTTAATATGTTCTAGGTACTGGGTTAAGAACTACAGAGACAGAAATAAGTATTAAGCTCCTGCCCTCAAGGATAAACTCATACATGAAAAATAACAAGCCATGATGAGAAGTTCTAATTTGAAGAATTTTTCAGTCTGTGGATTATATAAGAGGTCCATCCAGTCCAGAGAGGTAGAAATGTGTGGGGGTGAGGTCAGGGAATCATGAGAGGGTCGCCTAAGATTCCCTGAAAGAGTAATAAGTTGAACTTTAAGAACATTTTTTTTGGTAGGAATTAGTTGCTACAGAAGGAAGTTGGAGAGTTATATTAATGCAAGGTCATGGAAGCAGTGAAAAGTGGACTTTCAAGGGAGCAAAACTCTAGGACAGTGGACCTGTTGAAAGAATGCATAATACAGGTAGAAAATCAAAAACCCAGGCTGAGGCAGTGAAAAAAGAGGGAAGTTGGCTTTGACAGAATTGCAGGGGGAAATAAACAGACCCTGGTCACTATAAACATGGAGAAGAAAGGGACCCTTTGCAGGAAGCTTGCCCAGTTACATTGTGAATAAATAATAGGGCCAGAAATTTAATCCAGGACTGTGTGAGCCCCAAATCTTTAATGCTATCTTCCTTTAGATCATACTCTTAAAAATATAAAGGGAAACTTCTTAGCATTCACCAGAGAAAGCTGCACATAAGGATTGAGGTAAGTTTGGCAAAGTTATAAGGCCAGGTGAGGACATGGACCAGTGAGCAGAAAGGTGTGGGTAATCAGGAAGCTCCAGTTACAAATTTAAGACACAAGAAAAGGGAAACACAGGAGGCACTAATTTGAAAATGGGTAGAAGTTGAAGCCATAAGTCAGGGGCATCCATATAAGATTTAGTGATTTAAGAACATGAACAGACAGGATATTCAGCAGTACAAAAGAAGAGTCAGTTACAGGAAGCCAAAGTCAAGGTGACAAGTTCAATTATAGGAAACACAAAATACTAGACAAGGACCAAATCACTGCCAAATAAGAAAAGCACCCATTTCCGGAGTCAGAATACCATAGTCCAAGCATCAAGCATGGTTGGTAGTAAAGTAAATTCAGTTACTTTATAAACAAACTGCTGACAAAAAGAATTTTGAAAGTCTATCATGAGAAATTATGGTCTTAAGATCTGAATGAGGGTCAAATGACCTGAGAGATTAGTGGAATCTGCTGTACAAGTTACAGAATTATCAGACAAAATTCTGGGAAGGCCATTACAGATATTTTTCCTTTTCATTTTTAATTGTGTGTACTCTCGTGATTTCAAACGAGATGTCAGAAGAATTGGAATTACATCTGTCAAGGGCACACAAAGATGCAAATTTTTGTCCTTTTCTATTTAATATTTTCCCCCTGCTTCTGAGACATTTTTGTGGCTCAGCAGTAGGATGCAGCTAAAATTTGGTGTTGGCTATGAGATTTGAAGGATCCCAGTTGAAGGACCAATTTTGGTTGCTATGTGACTTTGGGTAATTACTTAAAATCCTGAAATTCACTTTAATGTGGGTGTTGATAATAATATACATACTTGACAGTGTTGTGAGTTGTAGATTGTATAATTTTTGGAAATGCTTAGCAAAATGCAAACTACTAAGGAAAATAGTAGTTATATAAATTGTAAGTAAATGAATAGTATTAAAATCTATGATTGTCTCATAAATTAAGACAAATTTGCTATTTTCTTATAGAATATTAGCAATTGGATGTTCAATAAAATTTTTAACATAATCACATAAAACAAAGCAAAAACTGTATAGTTTAGCTTTATGAACAGAAGAGTTAAGTATAAATTGGTCATTTAGACATATTCTTATAATTCTTAATAAGTTCTATTGCTTGATTTCCTTCCATATGAAAATTAGTCTCTTCCACTTGAAGAGGCAGGTTTGTTATCTGTTTCACTAGTTGATAAGTTTCCCAAATTCCGTGAAAGATAATAGGGTACATTTCACCTATGTCTTGGAACTATTTTGTTCTCTGACTCTTGTGGTGTCTTGTGCTAAACTTGCTCTTAATCATGCACCAAATATGCCTGTGAGAAAATACTGTGATTATTGTTTAATAAGGTCCTCAAAATGCTGAGATTTGATCATTCTGTAGAACTCAGTAAATTTTTTGAGAAGGTAAAGTTTTTGAATGAGAATGTATCTGAGAATAAAATCAAATTGCAATTAAACATCTAATTTGATGCTCTTTATGCCCCAGAGTTGGGAGAAGAAAAAGGTATGGTGAGGAGACCCAACTCTAAGGTCAGCTCTCCATTTCCAGAGATTGTGCATCATCATGGTTCAAGTGTAGGCAACAGAGTCACAGAGTTCTGCTCTTGAAATGGGCTTTGCCACTACTATGACCACGAATTTTTAAACTGTATGAGCCAATGGATTGTTATCCTTGAATAGGAAACCAGCAAACTCTCCACCTCATTGCTCAGGTTAGTAAAGATGCACAAGCAAGTGCCTGCTCAGAGTAACTTCGGAATGGTAGCTGATATTACTGTACACAAAATGTTTTAAGTCTGTTTCAGAACTTGCCTTCAATCTTAGTTTGGACACTTGATCCCATGGTGGAACACAACAATCCTGTTGGGATGCTATCAATGGGAAACATGCAAACCAAAGCTGGTTAACCGCTTTTTACGTGTGGAAGTGAATGTTGTATTACTTTCTTCAGGCTCCTGTAAGATGCTGCCACAAATTTCATGGCTTAAAACACCAGAAATCTATTATTTCCACAGTTCTGCATGCCAAAAGTTCATCGTCAGTTTCATTGGCTGGGAGTCAGGTGCATGCAGGGTTGTGCTACCTTAGAGGCTCTCAGGGACAGTCCATGTTTGTGCCATCCAGCTTCTGCTGCCTGCCAGCTTTCTTTTCTTTGTGACTGCATTGCTCCAATCTCTGGCTCCAAATTCACACTGCCTTTCCTCTTCTCTAATCTCTCCCTGCACTCCCTTTATAAGAATACAGAGAATTGCAAATAAGACCAACCAAGATAATTTCCTCCTTTCAAAATCCTTGGCTTAAACACACCTGAAAAGTTCTTTGTGGGCATGTAAGGTAACAGTCACAGGTTTTCGGTAAGATGTGGATATTATTTGAGGGGAATTACTATGTTGTAAACTGTAAACTGGCTTGATTTTTAACCTTTGGCCAAAAAGACTTCAAAGCAATGCTATATGCAGTTTGAATCCTGTCAGGAGGCACATACTGCCAGATTGTATCAAGATTAGTGCTTCTATATTTGATTATTTAGTTAAGGAGTGCTTGTCCTATCATTTTGAAAAGATTTGTAGGGTTATTTTTGGCCCCTTGTGACTAGTCATTTACAATGTTATAACACCCATCCCATTCTAAAATGAGTTCACTGGGGAATCGGAATGGTAATTTTTTAATATATTCATTTTGTATTCAAGCTGGTTCTCTTCCGAAGAAGAACTACCACAAAAACTGAGGATAAAAATGTAATCCTAAAATGATAGAGAGGACAGAGAGTAACAAAGTTTAAACATTACTTTTCTATTACTGATTTTCAGAGTAAGGGTTGGTGTAAAAGTCACTTCTACTGGTGACAGACGTGTACATATGTGTTTGCCTTTTTTTTAAAAAAAAAATTATCAGCTATATTTATTTATTCCCTGTTTTAAAATAATAGTCAATTTTTAATGCTAAAAGTATGTCAAATTTAGTCAAGATTTACTGCTTCAAGCTGGCTTCTGCATGTTATGGAAATGCCTCCCTGAGGTTCTGAGCCCTTTCTGTTATCAAACACAGCAAGAAATCCCAGGTTCACCTGCTTTTTCCCTGCTTGGATTCATCCAATCTCTGAATTCCAGGTGTTCGGAGATGAGCTCCCCTTTGTAGATTCTCCCAGTAAATACAGCTACCAAAATGGCATATGTTTTCTCATATACCAAAATAGTTTCCTAATCATATTTAAGTATTTATATTTTATTCCATGAAATTCAAAAATAATTATAATTACACAATCAATAGCATGTTAAAATTAAGTCAAGTGAAGTTCATTATTATTTTTTACTGTTTTTTTTGTGAGGAGGGGGTGGTCTCTCTGCATATGTGTTATAGGGATTTATATCTAACTTGTAATAATTATTTTCTATCTATATACTATGAGATTGGATATGTAGTTGGGATGAATTATTCAGTTTGTTTCCACGTGTAGGTTTTGTACCATACTAGTTTTATTTTACTTTTGACAGTATAAAGCATTTAAATAGTTCAGAAAGGCATACTCAGAAAAGACTAATTTCCATCCCTTGCCTTCCATCGCAGCTCCCACCAACCCTACTCCTGAATCTAATGATTGTTGGTCTTTTTGTTTGTTTCCTATAATCTTTCCTTACTAGCATACTCTTTACATTATTTTCTTGTGCTATAAACAGAGAATATTACAAAATGTCATCTTACCTTCTTTTTCTAAGCCGTAACTCCAAAACAGAATACTTTATGGACTTGTTTGTGTGTGTGTTTATGTCGTAGGATACTATAATGTGCTAATTTTTCATGTTCCCTGTTGATGTTCACATTAAGTTTTTAAAAACTCTTTTGCAATTGCAGTTAATCATGCACTGTGTGAATGCATGCATATAATATTTTGTTTTTGTGGAGTTGTATATTAAAGATAGATTCCTAGATGTTGGACTATTGTATCAGAAGGCAGAAAATATCTTTTTAAGATATCAGAACACTTTCAAATGTTGGATTTGCATGTCTTCTACTTCACTAGAAGTAAAATAAGAATAACTGTTTCTTCCTATCCTTTCCAACAAAGTATATTTCCAAGCCAAAAAAAAAAAATTGCCAAATTCATAGGGGTGACATGGTATTTCAGACTCACTTTAATTTACATATTACTTATTATCAGTATCTTTCAATACATTTAGGGACATTCACTTTTCTTTTATGGTAGATGGGTTTTATTTCTAGAAATGGTTTTGAATTATTGTTTTAAATATTAATTCTATTTATTATAACTTTTTTGTCTATAAGAAATCATGTTACAAGGATTTTGGATATCTGTATATTATTTTCTATGTTGTTCATTTAAAAATGTTTTACCTATTTACTTCTTTTGTTTTCATTTATTAGACTTTTAATTCTAATTTAACATCTCATTTGGTGAAATATTCTTTCCCTTGGTTACATTTTAAAGATGATTGTAACTCCCTTCCCCCCATGTTTTCCTGTAATCAATCAGCAACTATTTCAGTATTGTTAATTGCTATTCATCAATACTCAGACTATTTGATTTTCTGATGTGTGCTCTTTTTTTCACATCTGCAATAGTTTAATTCATATTGGTTTTGTCTATGATTTTTTTTTTCTAAATCATGGGTCACATTATTTTGCAGTAAGACATGGGAGACTATACTTTATGGCTAACCCACCATGATTCCAAATGCAGGAAGACTCTCTCACCTTGTCTCTTTCTCCTTCCCTATTATAGTAAACAAATATTTTAAACTTTTAAGAAATTCTCTTTCCTCTTCATTCTCTCCCCAACTGTCATTATATCAAGAGCTCTCTTTCCTCCCTCCAGCTTCGCTTGCCCCAGCTTCATTGAGCTTCTGCCATGTATAACATGAGGCACAGTGGGCACTCTGGAATTTCCCTTAGCTTAACCCTTGCCCCAGCCTGACATGGTCCACATAAAGGTCTTGGTACATTTGGAAGGAACTTCTTTCTGCCAAGCTTTTTACATGTTCTAACTGTGTACTCAGTCAAGGCCCCATGGACAGATGTTTATGTGAGTGGAGATTTCTCTGCAAGTGAGGCCCCTTCAGATTGTAATTTGGTGTGCTACCCCAGAGAGATGTTTTCCTAGTTACTAGTTACTACAAGTTGTCTTTACTTCTCATTATTCTCATTGATGCTACATTTCCTCTTCTTTGTACTGTTCTATAAGACAGAGGTCTTTTCTTCTAGGAAGATTTTGCCCCTTTCTGAAATTTATCTTTCTGAATTTTTTTTTGTGTCCTCAGTTTTCTTATGTGTTTTTTAAAGCTCTAATTAATTTTTCTTTAACTTTTTTCTTTTTTTCTGATTGTTAGGATAAGAGAAATAATCTTATTCAATTTCCATAGTCAATCTAAAAATGAAAAGAATTTATTTTAAAGGATTAAAATTACCTCAATTAGTAATTCAAGATTAATCTAAAAGTACTAAGGCATCAGTTTATTATTTTGGCTGGATTACTGATCCAACGTTCTTTGGCCAATGTGCCTGAGGTGTTTTTCTTTAGCTTTCATTAATTTCTGCAAAGACACCTGAATCTACTCCATTGGTCATAGATTACAGACTTCTTAGTGACAGAATACCATTCCTGAATCAAAAATCATATATGTTCATTGCCAAACTAGCAAGTGAAATTTACTTCTTTAATAAACCAAGTGTTAACTGTATAGTAATAGAGCTTATATCATTTTTTTCTCTAGGGAGTCATGGATGCTTTCTAATTTATAAGCATTTTCACCAATATTACTCAATTGCATTTTCATGATATTCCTACCAGGGAATAAATAGCAAATATAATTTCCATATAACAGGTACATGTTTGATGATTACCAAGTCACAGGTAACCAACGAGGTCTCTGTTTTAAGCATCTGATTTCAAAGTTCTTGTGTTTGTTCCTAGTTTAGACTCATCCAATATCATAGCTCTTTTAAAATAATCAAAGCAGAAGAAAAGAGAAAAACAATCCAAACAAATAAACTCCTACCAAGAAAAGGACAACAAAGAGAAACAGCACATTTAAAGAAGGATAATGATTATGCTTCTTTTATCAGGGGCATATTCTCCTGAGAATGAGACTGTTAAATGAATCAGTATTATATGGAGTCTATAAAAACTAATCCCTATGAAAAAAAATACTACCTATATTCAACAAAAATTTGGAGAACTTTAGTTCCTGGTCTTTTTGGAGCATTCATTAAAATTGTCCCTATGGTGACTGATTCTAAATTGAGAGTCAGACGATTGATGAGTCTGTGGCAGTAAAAAGAGTAGACTTTCATATGCAGTGTATAGATTAAACAGTAAAATAGTCTTATTTTTACCTCCACTCTGGAAATGCATCAAAATATTTGCTGATATTCATGGCCATTGGCTAGAAAATACAATGTTAATGACAGAAAGACAACAATGTTAGAAATAAAGAAGCACTCTATTGAATGCTACACAAAGAGAGGAAAGAATGGTTAGCTGTCATAAATGAAAGTCTACAAAAGAGTTAACTGTACTATCCTTGCTGACTAGTGCAATAAAAACATCACTATTGCACATACAGCTAAGTGAAATACATCTGAAGTTGGCATTTACTGACCACCTCCTTTGTGCAGAGCATATTGTAAACCCTGCCTCATTCATTCCTAGTAACTAGTTCATAGACATGAGATGAGAAAACTGAGGCTCAAGTACCTTTAAAAAAAAAATAACTGGTCAAGTGATGATTTCAGGTTTTAACTCACAAGTATTTGATGTGGAAGCCTCCCTGGTATTTCCTCTATATTGGGTAGCCTCAGCCATGAACAAATTTAAGGAAAGAACATTCCGGTGAGCTTTAGATCTCTCTTTTATTGAGGGTGCTTTTCCTTATGGTACTTGAGGTTGCTATAATCCTTGTCCTTGCTTTCAGCTTAATTGCTTTTCTGATATAGGATTAACTCTCTTCAAGGAAAAACAATTTAAACAGAACAGCCATTTGTTTATATTCAGACTCATACATCCAGTAGAAGCAAGGAATAATAGAGGTCATCGTTTCAAATGCCTGTGCTATCCAGATGCAGAAAATAACGGTTCCTAAGATCACAGTGAGAGAAGCAGCAAGCCAAAGCCTAGATCTTCAACATCACAAACTGTGCTCTTCCTGTAGAGAAAACTGCATAACTACCTTCCCCTCAATCTCTCTGTTGATTATTTTTTTTAAGTTTTGCAAGAAAATAAACAAGAGTTTTCTTTCTGGAGAAAGAAACTCTAGGTGAACACACATTCCATGGCTAAGGAGCAATGGTCTGTGATAGGCACATGCCACTGTAAGTGAAGGAAGTCACCTCTCATAGCAGCTGAGCTTATCCCAACTAGTTTCCTTTATTTACCACACGAATATTTATTTTATTTTATTTTGGTACCAGGCATTGAGCCCAGAAGCAACCAACCACTGAACTACATCCCCAGTCCTTTTTTATTTTTTAGTTTGAGACAGAGTCTCACTAAGTTGCTGAGGCTGGCTTTGAACTTGTGATCCTCTAGCCTCAGCCTCCAGATAGGATCACCAGCATGTGCCACTAAGCCCAGCCCACAGGAATACCTTTAGATTCTTCTTCAACACATATGCATTCTCTAAATTTGGTTCTTCCTGGCTTCTCCCTATCTCATCACCATGATTCATTGCATTCAGAAAAAATCTGTAATTGTCAGGCTCACCTACCTGCACATTGATCGGCTCTCTTCCCTAAAACTTAAACTCCAAGAGGCCTGGAACCTGGTCTGGCTGTGTACCATCTGCCACTTTCCTAAATGGAAGTGGGGCACATAGTTGGTACTTTTGAAGATTACTTCAATAACTAAATAAGTTTCAAAGGAAAATGAATGAATGAGTAACATTCATATATCATCCTCTGGGAAAGATGATGAATAATACAACTACATTAATAACATTATAATGCCATATTTTTAATGAGAACTTCTAGGGACAATAAACTCTTACACTTTTATAATGCCCCAAATTATAGAATGCATTTATGTTCACTGTCTTTCTTGATGTTTAACCTTGAATATCCTGGTCCAAGCCCAATTCTTTCAAATGTATAACAATAGGTGAATCACATAAATTTAAGTTAAAAAAATAGATTTGAGAGTAGTAATCCTTCCTTGCAATAAAGCAAATATTTTGAAAAATATCTTAAAAGTTCAAAATGTCCTTTTCTTCTACCAAGCAATGTAATTCTTCTTTGAAACCTCGAGCATTAACAGAATAAAGTCTAACTTACAAACATTTTGTTAATATTTCAACACTCATTTTGCCAATTCCCTCCAATACTTCTATCTCATCCTTGGTGCACAACTACTTGACAGTGAGAAGAATGAAGAAGGAATGAAAGAACAATTTTAATTAGGCCTTTGTTTAGGGAAGACTGTTTTTGATCAATGATCTTTTTCTTTGATATTTTGAATAGGTTCTCCCTAGATTCCTCCACGTCCCAGATTAAAGATTGAAATTAGTAAACTAAGATTGTGTTATATTCTTTACAGTCTCATTCTTGGGGCCATAGCTGACACTTAAATTCCTGAGTGTGCAACACATGGCCTTGGTTGCATAAGAGGAGCGAAGGAAACCCTAGTGTCCAGCAGGACTCTCATGTTGGAGAAGTTTCTCCCCAGAGTTAATAGGGTAACTTTCCTCAACTATAAGGAGTTTAAAAGCACATTCTCAGAGAATTTACTTCTTTAGTCTAGATCAATGATATTACCAAATTTCCACTTTTATATACGCTGGCAAGTGAAAAACAAAATTTAATAACTAATAGAACCAGCAAGACCATGCAATTTGTTCTCAGTCTCCCAGTAAGTCACTAACCAAGACTAAATTCCATGTTTCCAAATGGTTTTCCAAACTCCTCTTCTTTTCAAGGTGCTGTAGAGATAGGAGTTAAGTAAGCATTTCTCAAGGACAGATTCATTTATGAATTTTCAGAATCACATGGGGATTAAAACAAGCAAAGCAAAGAATAAAATGGCAGTCAATGTAACGGAAAGAAGTGAAGGAAATCTAACCATATTTTAAAGGAAAGGAACAATTTGAAGACTTGTCATTGAGGGAAATAATACAAAGAATGGCAATAACAAAAAGGCTTGGATTCTTCTGAAAACAAAGGCAGGTAGGTTAAGGGGTGCATCACACCCCTGTTCAGGAGAGAATCAGCACTGCCCAGAGCAGAAATGCTACCCCCATGCCAGGTCGCCCTTCTACAGGTCTCTTACAAAGAGGAAGCAGCTATGGAAAAGGTGGACAAGCAACCTATTCTTAGTTCAAAGATTTTTAATAACATCTCCCAAACTTAGTACTTCCATCTTGAAGCAGAAAGAGGGCAGCAGTCTTCCTTTTCACCTAAAATTATATCATTTTTGAGAACTACAAGCTCTGAATCAAAGCACAAAAAGCACTTTCATTGGCACCTGGCTCAAACTCCTCCCTTCACAGATGAATCCCAGAAAATTAATGGAACAAGCTGTAGAAAATGAAAGAAATGCATGAGCAGAGTGGGCTGTTTTTGTCTTGGATAAATCAGATCACTTTAGCCTCAGAAGCTGAACCAAACTGAATTATTGCTGGAATTTAAAAGGATAAAGATGAAAAAGCATCAACATACTTTTGCACTTTGTGTTTCATGGTGGCAAACCTTTCTGAACTTCTTGGATGCACATTAACTGGGCTGAACCCAGGACAGAAAAAAAATTAGAAAACGTTTAGTAGGATATTTGTCTAAGAGGAGAGGAATTTAAAACTGTAATATTTATGACCTTCCTTTTCTCCTTCAAATTGTTAGTACCTGATATAGTCAGCTTTTTAATAACTGTGACCAAAATACCTTTATTTAGAACAATTTAGAGGAGGGAAGGTTTATTCTGACTCAGTTTCAGAGGTTCAGTCCATGGTCTGCCCATTTCATAGCTCTGAACCCAAGGTGAGGTGGAACATCATGGCAAAAGGACATGACGAGGAAGGCAGCACAGGACATGTCAACCAGGAAGCAGAGAGAACTCTGCTCATCAGCAACAAAAATACAAACCCCAAAGGCACACCCCCAGTGACCTACTTCCTATATACACTGCCTGCAGTCACAGCTCAGTTAATCCATATCAGTGGATTAATTCTTCTATTAAGTTATATCTCTTGTAATCTAAACACTTCACTTCTGAATATTCTTGCATGTCTCATTCTTGCTTTGGTGAGGCATGCATAGCTAAACTACAAATGCACACTTCTTTTCTATTTCTCACAATTTTGTGAGATTTACTGCCTGGTACTGTATTATCATTCTCATCTCAGAAGTAGAAAGTGCATGAGACACCTTTGAAACTAGTTAAATTTTTTAAAATCTGTGTTCTTCAGTTCAATCTTTACATATTAGAATATAGTCTAATAAACTATAAACCTTTATAAAAATGGTAATTGAACTGAAATTATATTTAGTGTGATTCCCCTGGTAATTTATACAACTTCCTCTTTTTTTCTCTGATGGTACAACCCACTTCAGTACCAGCAGCCTTTGGGCACAGAGGTAAGGCAATGGTTTGTAGCCATGGTCTGCTCTGGACAGAATGTTCCTCTTTGAAAACAAAACCAAAACAGAACCACTTAGTTTGACATATGAGTCTGGGATTGAGTCATAATTTTATAATCTATTTCAAAAGATTAAAAAGAGAAGTACATTTATATACTGTACACACTAAAATTGATAATTTCAACATGAATGTACAGAGCTCTTTTACACACACACACACACACACACATACACATTCATGCACATCTCAGCTACTGGTTTCTATGATAATTAATTTTATGTGTCAATCTGACTGAGCCATGGTGTCCAGTTTTTTGGTAAAACTCCAAGTCTAGATGTTGCTGGGAAGGCATTTTTTTAGATGAGGTCAAAATATAAATCAATAGACTTGAGTAAAGCTGATTACCACCTATATGGTAGCCCTATCCAATCAGATGAAGGTTTTAAGTGAAAATAACCAGATTCTTCCAGAAGAGGAGAGATTTCAGTGATTTCAGTCACCAAGCTCCCTTTGAACTCAAGACTGCAACATTAATTCCTACAGGAATTTGCAGCCTGCTGGACTACTCTGTAAATTACAGATTTAGCCAATTCCCCCTCCCTCTCCATATGTCTACATTTATACATATTTCTACATATATGTCTGATTGGTTCTTATCTCTGCAGAATTCTAATACATTTCATAACTTATCTAAATACAAAGTGGCTATAATATGCAGGCTCAAAATTTTATCACCTCTCAACTGCTTTGCCAATTTAACTCAGGCTGTGGACTAACAGGATATGCAGAAACTCCTAGTGTGTAAGTCCGCTCCAAAGCCTGCTAGCAGCAAATGTGCACAGTTTTATTACATATAAACTTCTAGGAATTCCTACTTTCTGAACAACTTCAACAGGCATTAAGACAAAACAATGAGTCCAGGTGTGGTATCCCAGAAGGGAGAGCTAATACTGCAGTCTAGCATATCTTGGCCTGGTTTTTCTGCTGCACTATGCTTCCTGCTGGCTGTGCTACTCCAAGAGATGGTATTCTCTGCACATTAGAGTTCTGCTAGAATTATGAAAATAGCACATTTCTTCCAACTTCAGTATCCATTTATGTATACTTTACACAGATATTCTACTCATCTCTGTTTAAGGACATGTTTGCAAACATTCGGTTCTCTTCATTCTTGAAAAAATTTGAGGCCTAGCATGACCACAGTCTCTACTGCGGGGCATGGCAAAGTCAGTACCCAGAAAACTGTGTCTAATTTCCAGTGTCTTGAAAAAGTTCTTTTTTCCCCTCTGCTACCCCTTCATTCCTACAGAAATTAATTACATAAACACCATGTGAGTTTCCACTTGTTAACAACAGGGTACTATTACTAATAAAATAGTGGAGCATAATTATCAAACCCACACATTCTCTGTAGTAGTAGATATGGCAATTCAATCTAGTTCAGGGAGATAATAATTAAAAAGGAGAAATCAGTTCCACAGGGAACACGGCACAATGCTAAAGAAAGATACAGAGAAGAAAGAAATTTTAAAACAGAAGAGGAAAAGAAGGAGGCTTTTCAACTTACTCTGAGAATTTTCACCTCTTACACAGTGTTCTACTTCTGCTCTCCACTCCCAGCTTGGCTCCACCCAGGCTGTGTCGGACAGAGTCCATACCCAGTAGTACTGCCAAGGCTGAGATTGTGCTGAATGATGTACAGATGTTTTCTCCTCAGTAATGGCACTGTGGCTGCATCTTTTTCCTTTTAAGAAAATTGAAGCTCATATGAATCAACTCGAATGTTCATGCCTCATCAAACAAAAGCACAGTTTATGAAAATGTAAATGATCATATATTCATTTGGTAAATTAAACATGACACATCCTGGCCCGTGACTTGAAAGCATTGTGATTTAAACTAAAGGGAACAAAGTTTGGGGAAAAGGAAGAAGAGAAATTAAGGAATACTGTGCATAATAAAAATGACTTGAACTCTCTTGATGAAGGCATCATTAAAAGGGTCTTTTAGCTTATTTTAAGAATAAATTGGTATTCTACATGGGAAAAATGGCTGTCTCATCATTAAGAGATATATTGAATTTCTAATCATATTATTTAAGTCTTAGGTGATTGTATTCAATCACCTAATTGATATCTCTAATACCTTGTAATATGTAAAGTGATAGTAATGATATAAATGCACACAAGTATTATAATGATTAAGTGGAAAATCACCAGTAATATACCTAGCATATTGTTTGTAACATAGTAGGCATTTAATAATTATTAGCTGTCTGCTTTTAGTCTAGTAGCAAGATGTTTCTGGACTACACTATCTTACTAACACTTTAAGACAGGGATTGTGAAGCTCAGTAGTGCCTAGAACACTTCTTCTATAGTGTTATAGATATTCCTCAAATAGATTATATGGTCAAATAAGGTTAGAAATGGTGGATTAAACCCATTTCTTTACTATAAGACTTTTTAAAGCCTTTAATAGGCTAATTTCAAATATGAATCTCCAAAGAAGAGATAGAATGCAGTGGTTCTAATGCATTTGATCAAGTAACCTTCTGTTCATCCAGCCTTTTGATGGTCTAAAGTTCCTTAGCACATATGTTAGGAAATTTTGCAAACTGTTCTTGAAATGAATGGTCAAACTTCTTCTGTACTTCAACTTATTTGCAGCCCTTTCTTTAACATAATAACATGGGATCCTATTCTCCTTTAAAAACAATACTTAAATATTAAGTTATCAGAGCATTTGTCTTACCTACCAAATCTCGAGCCACCTTCTCTGTCACTATTTTAAATTGAACTTGGTAACAACAGTGTACATTTGTCAGTTGCTTCTCTCAGATCCATATGGTACCACAAACCCCTGCCACCAGAACTGTCCCTCCACTACACACACACACACACACACACACACACACACACACTCATACAAACATACACGACAAACACACCTCAACAGGAACATACCTCTCCTCCATGGTACACTTACCACACCCAGTTCCAGGGGATGATCAGTATGTTCCATCCCCTGGGTCGCAGTTTGTAATCATTGATGGGCACAAGAAACAGGTAAAGTTAATAAAAGAGTAAATCACAGGTTTCACTGGTGACTGCAGGGTGACACACTGTATTTTTACTGATGATCTTGGATAAGGATGATGTGACACTTTCAGGTTTTCCAATATTTTTACTTATTGATTTATTTAATGCTTGAAGAGTTTTGTGGTAGATCCTAAGGAGCTTCTGGAGATATGAATAATAGAATAAAAAGGAAATGAACCTGTTATTCAGGACCATTAGCTCAATCTTAGCTAATATCAGCTCTACATCTGGATTTCATAGATGTGGAAGCTATTAATTTTCTTTTCTGTTCTCTTTTTGTATATCTCTGAAATACTTGTTATTTCTGTATAATACATATTTATTTTAGTGTGTTAAGTTTTTCTCTTCCCATTGTGTTTCATAAGGTCTGTGAGACCAGAAATTCTATTATCTTTCTTACCCCAACGTTCTTATAAAGCACAATTTCTGGCCTATAATTAGTAATATTCAGTAATATTTCATTTAATATATCTTTATGTTCATCTTTATCAGAGCTCCATGCTACTTTCAACACTCTACATATTCTTCATAAATAAATGATGGAATTTTATTTGACAATTTAAGAAAACAAATAGGATATTAAAAAAAGAAAAGAACAAAGAATCTAAAACCTACACTTATGACTTAGGTCACATCAAGTCATCTGGATTCTGTTGATTTTCAAGTTTAGAAGAAAGTCTATGCTTCTAGTTATCCCTGAAAAATAAATACATAAGCCAAATAAAATTATCTTAACCTCACCTCTTCCTTCTGTAGCACTGACATTTAATATGATTGCTTCTAAATAGGATTTTAAATAAACTCAAGTTATGGATGAAATGGGTTAGATTCATCCTTCATTAGCATTATCAATATTTGATAACTGGAATTCATAGACTTGTATCATGAATACTAAGAACACTTCATTTTGAATCATTTACAAGCACTTTACTGAAAACATATCCTTGTTCAGGAAAAGTGTTTAGTGTTAGGAGAGAACATTGGGAGATATTATGGATTCTAGTAAATGGATCACTGAATTCTTTGTTTCCCTTCTTCCTTCTCTTTATTGCTCTCTCCTTTCACCGTGTTTTCTTCTTTGTATAATTCATATATGTGCTTATTACAAAACTCTGGTTCAATTTTCAAGTATTACTTTGTTTCATAGGTGCCTTTTCAATTGGTGATTTCACATCCATTATATACTTTAAAATAATGATCTTCATTCAATATAAGATCTTCATTAGATTACAAGGAGAGATTTTTTAGAAAGATTTTACAGTATAATGAAAGGATACAAGAATTATATGCCTTAGACACTGAGATATTGGATCTAAATGGATCATTTCATTGAGTTATCAAACAGTTTTCTGAAATAAAACACATTATCTCTATTTCTCTATTGAGCACTTACTGTGTGTCAAATGCTATAGTCCGAACACTTCTGTTGGACTAACTTATTTCATCATAGCAACTCATTGAAGCAATTTTTTCTTTATATCCATTTTATGGATGAAGATACTAAGGCTCTATAAAGAAAATTATATTGCCCAAGGTCATGCAGTTAATAAGTGGAAGAGCTAAGATTCAAATCTAGGCTATGTGAGCCTGCATCCTATTTGTTTCTGGAACAGTCATCATTGGATGCCATATTGGTCTGAGCTTAAAGTGCATACTCTTTCCATGATCTTCCATCAAAGCCCTTACATTCAGAGGTTCTGACTTATGTTTCTAGATTTAACACTAATAATATAATTTGATCTGTCTGGGGTAACAAGACTCATCTCACCTGTGAAGTTTGCTTTTCTTTTTTCACCTTTTAGATTTTTAAAAGTTTATCTAAACATATGCCCATCACTTCAAACTTTAGACTTGGGTGTTTAATTGTCATGTCTTTCAATTCTTATCTGTATCATGAGCAAATTTTTATTTCAAGAATAATCATTTCCTCATCCCACCATTCTTCTATTTTTCCCTTTCCTTCAGATAGTTCTACTGTAGAGAAGCCATATATTGCTAACATATAGTACGGTGTCTGATGTATGGTGTTTGCCCAAATAACATAAGACGGAAAGAGAAGTGCAGTTCAGGTTGTTGGAGTTGGTCCCAGTGAGGCCACTAGGCAGCTCCAGGAGGAAAATAGGATTGAATTTTTTGAGGAAGAGTTGAGCACCCAGATTCTGTAGCTATTGAAATGACTGCTGCGATTGTCTTGCTGCTTTCCTCTTTTAGCTTTTTCCTCCCATGAACGTGCATTGTTGCTGAAAGGAATTTGATTGTCAGCCAGAGATAGTGAAAGTCTTTTGTCTAGTTCCAATCCTCAACCGCCTTTGCAGGCATAATGCGCATCTCGTGCTGTGCCAGGGATGTGATTCAACTTTCACCTGGCACAAACAACTCAAGAGGTCAAAGGGGAGTCAGCACACAAAGGGGGCTGTTCTGGTTTGGTGGCACCAACAACAGGGACCCCTGGTTGGGAAGGATTTGTGTGGTGGACATCATTCTAGAGCAGGAAATGCTCCTCAAATTCAGACTCCCAAATAGAGCCTCGTGAGTCACCATTATTTTTTTCTTTCCCAGTGGTTCTGCTTTGTCTATAATGTATCTGTTCCAGCTTTAAGAATGGAGAGAGGCAGCGTTTCTGGCTGACTGGATTGGCTGTATCATATAATCATTAAATGTTTTAAAACTGAGTCTGAATTTGAAGGTGTTAGAAAATTCACAGGAGGCCATTCTTTGTGTGGCTTTGAAATTATTTTCAATTACAGATTAGAGCATGGCAGTGTCTGTAATATCATTTAATGAGGCATAATGCTTCCTTTTGTCATTTTCGCCTCTGATTGAGATGGGCACCCTTACGCCGACTGACAGATTCCTGAGTGCTGACAATCACTCCAGCAGATGAGAAGGACAGTGATGCTGCAAATGAATGCCAATGAAAGGGATAGATTTTTTTAAAATAAATTGTATAAGAGTTCCAAATTGGATATAATTGGGATATATTCATCAAATTTTGAATTTGGACTCAACAGTAATAGGAATTTAGTCCTGAAATATTGAATAAGAGACCACTTAAGAAATAGGAGTCATTGATTGTGTATATACGTGCAGAGGGGAAAAGTTTGCTGAAAATATTCAGTAGCTATTTTTTCCACATCTAAAGACAATTAATCTGAAGAGTGTAATACATTTAATACACAGGTTTTGCCTACCTGTGCGCATATATGTGTGTATGTACTCATCTCTTCACATATCTGTTCATTTAGGTTCTTTTTACCTCTCTACATTAAAATTTCTAAATATTTACCAGTTACCTATAATGATTCTCAAGAAGTGTGGTCCTGAGAGAGATACTGTAGTAGACCATACAAACAAATAAAAGCCATGGAAATAAATGCACCTCTGATATCTAATTGTTTTAAACACATGAAAGTGAATATGCTAGAATATTGCAATTGTTCAATAGAATACACATCCCAAGGGATTTTAGGGTTTTTAGTGTGATTTGGAATTCTGGATTCTCTAATCTTTTGATAGATTGCTGAAATCCTTGTTAACCAAAGAAAATAATTTGAATGAGAAAAAAGTTATTTTTACTCTATTTACTCATTGAATAGTGTCCTGAGAATGATGGGGAAAAAAAAGTCTTAGGAAGTAGACAAGGAAGATCACAGAAAGAACTGTGAAGACTTATGGATAATAGAAAGATAAACGGAAAGGAGTTGCATTGATAAGAATGTATTCTTTTATTAATTATTTATTTATTTTTGGTACCAGGGATTAAACCCAGGGGCACTTAACCACTGAGTCACATCCCCTGTCCTTTTTAATATTTTATTTAGAGACAGGGTCACTCTGAGTTACTTAGGGCCTCACTAAATTGCTGAGTCTGGTTTTGAACCTGCTATACTCCTGCCTCAGCCTCCCAAGCTGCTGAGATTATAGGCATGCACCACTGTCCCTGGAGAGAATGTATTCTTTAAGGACAGAAGGTCCCAGGAGAAAGTCAGGTTATCAGACAATAGATTATTAACAATTCTGATATTCATAGACAAGAGTCTGAATATTATTGAGTTAAGTATACTAGGTTGTTTTAAATATTTACATGAAAAACAGTTCTGAAATACAGTATTTTAAATTTTTTAATATTATTTTATTTTAGTTATAGGTGAACACAATACCTTCATTTTGTTTTTACATGTTGTGCTGAGGATCAAACCCAGGGTCTTACTCATGCTAGGAAAGCACTCTATCACTGAGCTACAACCGCAGTCTATAAATACAGTATTTTAAATAATAGTAGTTAATTCTTTCTATGTGCAAACATAGGCAATGTATGGGTAGTAATGATTCTATGTTCAAAATCCAAGTTGTCATCCTCAACATGTGGTCCACAACTTTTTATCTTGTATGGCTATTTACATTCTAGTGGTAATATTTCCCTTCCAGTCTCTGAACAACGAGTAAAGGTACAAATGTTCTCTGTCCTTTAAATACATATGCTGGAAGTCACACAAGCCACATTTATTTACATTATTTTATCCAGAACATGGCTACATCTCTCTGTGCAAAAGAATAAGAATAATTTTTCTGCTATTCAATCACATGGTCAGGTGAGATTTGTATTATATTGCTGTAGAAGAAAACATAAATGAACACTCTAAGAAAATTAGTGATTTCTGCAATATAAAGCCATAGAAAATTTTAAACTACACAAGATCAAATCTTTGCATAAATGATAGAATTAAGGAGGGAAACCATCAAAAAAGGGAGCAAGGGAGACAGGTTAATATGCTCTGGGAGCAATGCTTTAGTTAATAATAATTAGGGCCTCAGCTAGGAAAATGGAGAGAAAAACTTGTATACGTTGAAGATTCATTGAAGAGGGAAGATTGAAACCATATTTGGCGATTCATAGTCTGGAAGACTATGAGAGAACTGAAGGTAACTTTCATCTGTTTCCCCACCCTCATTATACAGTTAACCTTTTAATTCTTAATTTTACGTGTGTGTGTGTGTGTGTGTGTGTGTGTGTAATTTATATGCTTTCTTACACTATAAGTCTATAATTTTCTTTTACAATCTTAAAAATTGTTTTATGATGGTTATTTACCAACATGTGATTTATTTTTATTGTATTTAAATTTTTTTTTAATTTGCATGGTTTAGCCTCAAGTAACTTATTTTTTAGACTGACACAGGAAATATAAAATTCAGAGTCACTGACTTTTTAAAGTTCCCTCATTTTGACTAGATGTAGGATTCAGGATTCTAAATTACGTTTTCAACTTTGAAAGCAGTGTCATACAAACAGATAGTCTTTTTAGAGCTTTTAAGACAATAAAATTTCCTTCCTCCCATCTTCCCTCCTTTCTTCCTGTTTCTCCTTCTCTTCCACTTTCTCTCTCCCTTTCTTTTTTTCTATAAGACCACAATGACTTTCCTTCTCATTTTTTATACACTTGCTCTAAAATCTCTTAAAATTATCTTTACAAAATTAACCTCTCCCCAAACTACATCTGAACACAAAACTGCTTTTATTGGTACTGAGACCTCAGTAAGAATATTTCTTGCTGAAGATAGTTTTCTTCAACATAGGAAATTTATGTCTTTTATAATCTCCTTCCCTCTGTTGACTGTATTTTCTTATTGTAAAATTCCATCTAGATGTCCCTTGAAGCTCCAAAGTCTATAGTTATTCTACATTAACTTCTTTATCTCTATTTTTTCCATATTTAAGCTTTCCTCAAGTTTTGTCATTCAGATCTCCAACTATAAAATCCTATTCAAGATCCCACTCAAATATTTATAAAAATCATAATTTGGATTCATACAATTTTCTATGTTTTATAATAGTATCATTATGTTTAATAAATTGCTATAATATACCTATAGATAATATTGATTTAAATTAAACTTCCTACAGGGTTAATTAAGTCTGTCCACCTAAAGAGTTCTCTTTAAAGATAATGATTTTTCTCACATTTCTGGTAACCCTAAATTGAAGATTTATATGCTGCATTGAAGGGAATCTGCGGGCTGGTGGGCACCATTCAGTAGACATTTTTCCCCCAAGTAGCCCCTCAATGAGAGGAAGTCATATGCTAGTAGAATGAAAGTAAAAGATATGAGCCTCAAGAGTGTCATGTTAGGTACTGAAAACACGGTATTATCAAAGAGATAGGTAATTCCACACTTCCTAGTTGGAACAGTTACCATGCATCAATCTCAATGCCACCTTTACATACTAATATGACCATTAATATTCATCTCTATGCAGTTTGAATTTTGCAGATAAAGTGAGTTGGCCTGCACAGAGAAAAAGAAATATGCCCAGAATACAGTTCTGCACTATTTATTTCAATTACAGGTCTGAGGTAGGAGTACCAATGTCACCAATACAAAGCATACAAAGGGACATTTAAAGGAGACACTCAGACATGATTTTGATGAATACTAGAGGCAACAGTGTCTGCAAAAAGAGAATGTGCCTGGGGAAAGGTGATAGAATGGACCTTTTTCCCTCTGTCATGGGAGTTTGAAATGAAATTAGGACTCAGATAAAAGAGAATAAGGACAGATGAACAATTCAAGCATGGAATATTAAGTGCACAGGAAATAGGAACCTAGTTGCCACCCCGCCCCCATCTTACCTTCCCTTCCTCTCTTGGGAAATTTCAAAGCTGGCACTGAAGCAAATAGGGTAGAAGTATACTTTGGGAGTATTACATAATGCTGGATGTGTTGCCCAGCTTCCTGCCTCCAGGCAGAGCTCTAGTTAAATCATTCTGGACAGATGGATGCCTATCCTGGGAGAGCAGAGACAGTTAGGACTGAGGATGGACAGACAAGCTGCATGCCAGGCTGCTTCCATCTGGAACTAGTGAATACTTCCTTTCATACAAAGTTAGTAATCATGCTGCTCACACAGTGCCCTTCATGATTGCTATGGGATATACTTTCAGATCCTTATACTTCCCTTATGATCTAGGTAAGTTATATTTTAGGGCATGAATTCATCAGCTGATATTTTTCAAGTGTACACAAATGATTGAATCAACTGAGCTCTGCTTTTGTTGCTGTGAAACCCATGACAGATGACCTTCCCATGCACCAGAGGAGCAAAGCTCTGAGGTACTTCTGACACACCACTCCCACGTAAGCGGATTCTGAATAACACCCACTTTACCACTCCCATTTTGGAAGCATTTTAAAATTAAAATAGGAATCAACTGTTGGCTTTACTACTGATAAATATTAGAGAATAAACATTGAACTACTCTGCTTTTTACCTGAACCCTGGCCTTTGGACAAGCTTACTCTTAAGGTATCTTGTATGTTAGACCTATACCTGGAAAGGTAAAAGGAAACTACTTGCTTCAAGCATTAAACCTCAATTTTAGGGTTAGAGAGTGATGAGTATTTAGATACATATAGAAGAGAAACTGAAGTCTAGACCAGATATATTTGCCCCACTGAACAAGGATCAAAATAAATATATATGCTGTCTAGGCAGGCAAGCTCCAAAGGCAGAACAAACAGGAGATATGTGTTCTTTCTTCCATTTTTTTTTTTTTTTTTCAGATAGAAATTTCTTCTCAAAAATATCAGGATGTCAGGAGTTAGTTACTTTTGATGGGCCTTTTGGCAGGCAGGGCCAGGTCCTGGGAGGAGTTTTGGTGAGGGGTTTATTTAGGGAAGGGCAGGAGGGCAGGTAGGGTAACTGGAAGGGAAGTTCCCTCTCTGGGGCCTATTTCCATACCCTTCACTCTCCACTGGAGTTTATCAATCCTCTGCGATGCAGGAGCCATCTTGGGACTGCGGCATGGCGGAGCTTACGGAAACTGAAACCCAGATTTGTGAGGTACTGGAAACCTTCAGGGACACAATAAATCTACAGGGTAGAAACTGTACTACCTCAGATCTCCACGGTTAGATGGGAAGACACACAAACAAAATGAAAAAAAAAAAAAAAAAAAAAAGGAAATAAAACACTCCAAACAAACCAGGATGCTCCAATTATAGACTATTGACAAACCAGTAGAAGAAATGTCAGCCAAGGAGTTCAGAATTTACTTAGTAAAACTGCTTCATGACTTTAAGGAGGATATAAAGAGTGAAATCAGAGCTGTTTTAGGAGAAGGAAGGTAACTTAAAGAAAAAGATAAAGATCCTGAGAAGAAATCTACAAGAAATGCTTGAAATGAAGGAATCAATAAACCAAAATAAAAATTCAATGGAAAGTAGCACCAACAGAGGAGACCACTTGGAAGACAGAACTTCAGGCAATGAAGACAAAATATGTAATTTTGAAAATAAAGGTGACCACACAGAGATGATAAATTGCGTGATGTTCCCTCACCTAGACACAATGCCTGAATAGCAGCTATTGAAACCAACTGAATGGAGCTACTGTGACTACTTCTGGCCTGATAAGAAAGACCCTCAAGGCAATAGCACCATGGTGGGTTTGAACTGCTGCTCCAAAAGCAACTGAAGGGCAAACACATGCAGAAAGAAATGTCTGAATTCATCCTAGAGGGGATAAGGATTGAAGAAGAATATGCAAAGAACTTGGCTAAGCTCTCTCAGAACTCGTTGGCTGCACAGGAGGAAGGTTCCCTGGGAGAAGCATGGGCTCAGGTGAAGAAGAGCCTGGCAGATGAAGCAGAAGTTCATCTCAAGTTCTCTGCCAAGCTTCACAGCGAGGTAGAGAAGCCCCTAATGAACTTTCGTGAGAACTTCAAGAAAGACATGAAAAAGTGTGACCACCATATCGCTGACCTCCGCAAGCAACCCGCCAGCCGCTATACATCGGTGGAGAAGGCCCGGAAAGCCCTCACAGAGCGGCAGAGAGACCTGGAGTTGAAGAGCCAGCAGCTGGAGATCGAGCTGAGCAACGACGGAGGAGGACATCAAGAAGGCCCGGAGGAAGTCCACACAGGCTGGTGATGACCTCATGCACTGTGTGGACCTCTGCAGCCAGGCCCAGTCCAAGTGGTGTGAAGAGAGGGTGACCACCACTTTGGAGTTGGAGCGACTGGAAGTGGAGAGGGTGGAGGCGATCCGCAACATTTGTGCCAGTACACACAGCTGCGGCACGAGACAGACACATTCAACCAAAGCACATTTGAGCCTGTGGACCAACTGCTTCAAAAAGTGAACCTGGCCAAAGACAGAGAGCTGTGGGTCAGAGAGCACAAAACGGGCAACATTTGTCCTGTGGACTTGAAGATCTAGACACACCCGTGTCGCCAGGAGAGGGGCTGGGTGTCCAATGGAGAGAAGATAGTGTCTCCTGCTGGGTGAAGCTGCCCTCCCACCCGCTGTCCTGTCCACTGAGGAGAGAGGAGAGAGCTGGCAATTCCAGAAGGGTGATCTGGATGGCCCAGCTTGGGGATCCCAAATATTCCCAGGCCAAGAAGACAGACCTGAAACTCTGCCCTGTCTCCAAGACTGAAGCCCCCAAACCCCATGCCATGCTTGTTCTGAGAACAAACTGAGGCTGGAACTTTGTGGTCCCTGCTGAGTTCCATAGGGGTGGCCATCACACACTTGTGCCCTTGCGTGCCCGAAGGTCCATCCTCCAACAGGTCCTTTATCTCCTTAGGGGCTTTGGAAGATCAGAGGAGGGCCGCCTCTGCCTCCAAGCCAATGTCAGGATCAGAATCATGAATAGAAGGTGCCATCAGTTCAGCCTGCACCTAGAATCCTTTACAACCCTCTCTCTATTTTTCTCATTGTATTCCGGGAGCCCAAATCTAGCTTTTCTTGGCCACTTTTCAAAAAAAAAAAAAAAATTATCAAGATGTCAGACAGTCTCTAAATGCAAAAGAAGTGCTTGGAAAAAAAAAAGAAAGAAAAATATTTTCTCACTATTTACCAGGTATAAGTCCACCTATCTTATAGCACTCTCACATTAGGAAAGGTAGAGTACAAAGGAGAGAGGGTAAGAAAAATATAGGGGTATTATTAAATTTCATGTAAAAAGATATTTTATCTATGGTAAGTTAATTTCTCATGAGCATCACATCTCTCTTATAGCTAGCTGTTGGGAACAAAACACTCATTGTTTTAAACAAAAATAACTCCAGTCAAAGGTCTCTTCATAATCATATTGGTAAGCACTAGGAAAATATTTCCAAAAAAAAAAAAATGAGTGTATTAAGTTTTAGAGATTGAAGATCCAAAAAATCTCATGCATCTCTTTTCTTAACATTGCTTATTGAGGAATAACCAGGCTAATAGTGGTTTTTGCTGTTTATTACTGTCATATCTTAACCTCTTTCATGAGATACAATTTATATAGCATAAAATTCACTCAATTAAAATGTATGCCTCTTAGACCAGAGACCCTGAGTTTACTAAAAGTTATAGTAGGCACAACTCTCCATCATGTTGACTGAGGGACCAACATCCTCAATAAGACTCTTAAGGCTCAAGAAATAAAATCAATAATCAATACATGGGATGATATCACACTGAAAAACTTCTTTACATCAAAGGAAACAAGAATCTGAACAGATGTCCTACAGAGTAGGAGAAAATCTTTACCACCTGAACCTCAGATAGAGTATTAATCTCTAGGATATACAAAGAACTCAAAAACTAAACACCAGAAAAATAAATAACCCAACCAATAAATGGATGAAGGAACTGAGCAGGCACTTCACAAAGCAGAAATACGAATGGTCAAAAAATATATGAAAAAATGTTCAACATCCCTTGCAATTAGAGAAATGCAAATTAAAACTACACTGACTTCCCATCTCATTTTAGTCAGAATAGCAATTATCAAGAATAAAAGTAAATAAATGTTGGTGAGGATGTGGGGAGAAAGGTACTTTCATACACTGTTGGTGGGACTATAAATAAGTGAAACCACTATGAAAAACAGTATGGAGATTCCTCAGAAAACTTGGAATGAACCATCATTTGATCCAGTTATCCCACTCCTTGGTCTATACCCACATGACTTAAAAACAGCATACTACAGTGTCCCAGTCACACCAATGTTTACAGCAGCTTAACTCAAAATAGTCAAGCTACAGAACAACTTGTATGCCCTTCAACGGATGAAGGGATAAAGAAAATGTGGTATGTATACACAGTGGAATATTACTCAGCCTTAAAGAAGAATGAAATTATGGCATTTGTTGGTAAGTGGTTGAAACTGGAGACAATCATGCTAAGTGAAATAAGTCAAACCCAAAAGATCAAAGTCTGAATATTCTCCTTGATATGCGAATGGTAACCTAAAACAAGGCAGGCTGGAGAGGGGAAGAAAAGAAATACTTTGGATTAGGCAAAGGGGAACAAAAGGAAGGGAGAGGGAAGGGGAATAAGAAGTACACTAGAATTAATTGGACATAATCTTCCTAGCCTTGAATTTTAATACATAACCAGGGTAATTCCACAACATGTACAATCACAAGAATGGGATCCTAAATAGAATAAGTTATACTCTATGTATGTATAATTTGCCAAAATATATTCTATTGTCATATATAACTAAAAAGAACAAATAAAAAAATATAATACAAAATAATATGTATACCATTTTTTTTTATATTTCAGAGAGTTGAGCAATAGCCACTTAGTATACATTTTCTTAAAGAATTTTTGTTCCTATTAGCTGTAATTTCCTAGTCCTAAGGAAACACTCATCCTCCTTTATTGATTTTCTATACTGGACATTTCTTATAATGTACAGGTATAAATTTTTTGATATGTTACTGGATTTGATTTGCTAGTCTTTTGTTGATGATTTTAAGATGTTTATTCATAAAGGATATAGGGCTATTGATTTCCTAGAGTATCTTTTCTAGGTTTTGCTAATAGGGTAATACTAGTAACAAAAAATGAAAGTAAAATGTACTTTCTCCTGGTATTATTTGAAAATTTTTATGTTAATTAATATAGTGTTAACAAATAAGAGTTGGTATTAATTTTTCTTTCAACAGCTAGTAGAATTCACCAGTCATATGATTTTGGGTTCTTCTATTAATTCAATTCTTTAGTTGTTATGGGTCCATTTAGACTTTCTATTTTTTCTATAAATTCATCCATTTAATCTCTGTATTTTAATTCTTTGGCATGTAGTTGTTCCTGGTGTCTCCTCATTTTTTTTAATTATTTATGTAATGGTGATATTAATGTTCTTCTGTTATTCCTCATTCAGGTGATGTGAGTTTTCTCTGTTTCTGTTTTGGTTAGCAACCTAAATGTTCATCAATTTTGTTGATTGTTTCAAAGAATCATCCACCTTTTAATTCACTGATTTCTACTCTTATTTTCTATCATCTATTTCTCAATCTTTACGGTTTTCTTCTGTTGGCTTACTTTGGGTTTAGTTTACTTTACTTTTTCTACTTTGTTTAGGTTTAGCTTAGCTCTTAATTTGGGAATATTTTTTAATAAAAGGCATTTGTACCTAATAGCTTCCCTCTGAGCACTGTTATCTTTTCTCCCTTGAGGTCTGTATGTTTGCTTACATTTTCACCTATCTCTACATATTTTCCAATTTGCTCTTAATTTCTCTTTGATGCCTTTTTTTGTTCAGAGGTACATTATTTGACTTTCACATGTTTGTGGATTTCCAAACTTTTCTTCTGTTGTTGTATTTCTCATTTAACTTCATCTTGTTTTGAGAGAACATACTCTGTAAGATCATGATTCTTTAAATATATTGAGGATTTTCCTTTTGTTTTGATTTTTCAATGCTGGAGATCAAATCCGAGGCTTTGCATATGCTAGCCAATGCTCTCCCACTGAGCTACGTCCCCAGCCTGAAGCATGCTTTAAGTCCCTATAGATATAATATTTTGAAATAAAAAATTTTAAATCTTTCCCAATGGTCTTCTTGCCTGGGCTTAGCTGAATGGTTATAACCCTAAAAGAATATCTTTATACTTGAATTTATATGTGCATCAGAAAGCATATTCTTTTAACTCAACTTAGAAAACTAATTTTGGAAAAATCATTTAAGGTCTCTGAGCTTTTGTTTCTTCTATATCTATAGGTATTATTGACATCTATATCAATAACATAACAAATAATAAATTTTTACATCAACATATCTATATATTGTCATCATATAGTTACACATGCATATAAATATATCCACACACATTATACATATATATTATATTAAGTATATTCCTTTTTCTTATTCTACTGGAAACAGATACTTTATATAACCATAATCATAATTAACAACCTAATAATTTAAGACATTCACACAAAAGCTATGGCCTAGAAGTTCATTTGCATCATTAACATGTCTGTTAACACTGCTGAGTTAAAAGAATGTATATATTAATTAACCAAGCAAAAAGACAGACAAAAAGAGGTGGGGGAGGAAGGACATATTTAATGAGTGAGTCTTTTCCCTGTCCTTTCTCTTTCATCTGCACACATAATAATGAAGGATTGCTATAATGACAATATTGTTGGTATTATTTTATTCCTGATGATAAGTAGAATTAGTGAAGCATTTAAAAAAGTACTCTATCTAAAAAGATGATGCTTTTAAGGATAATTGACCAGACTTCATTGAATACACATGTTAATTGCCAGAGTGGAGATTAAACTTGAAATTTGTCCTCCTCATCTCTCTCTGGGGGAGTTCTGAGAGCTTTCCTCTTAGATGAATATACATTTCTCCAGATAATGAGCTTCCATTGGACTTTACTGATGTGTTTCTTTCTTTTCTCAAGAGCACCTACTCTATTTATTTTAATCAAACATATGATTTTAAGACAGTACTGATGTCTTTTCTTTAGGGATGCCATTGAAGAAAGAATAAAACCACACAGAATCATAGTAGCTTAGTGTGTTGGTCCCTTTCCTTGCTCAGTGTGGAGCATGTGCTCATGGAAGCAGGACCATGATCATAAGTCATCCCAAGGAAGAGCAGGAGTTCAGTTATCAAAACTTGATTCTGCTATTGAATAAGGACGTGAGTTTGGGTAATATCCTTAACTCTTGGGCCTTATGCTCCCTACCTTTGAAAAAAGTGCTTGGATCAATTAATCACTTAAACCCATGGTTAGGAACTTTTGACTTTATTAGAGTAAATGGAAGGTATTAGAAAATAAAAGATTTTACTATTTATTCCTGCTACAAAAGAGACTTTTCTTCAGGAATCCAGGGAATTCGCTTTCCTTTGGAGAACTGATGGTTCTTTATTTGCATTGTTTTCTATCTTTGTTGAGTGAATAGAAAAAAGAAACAAAACAAACACTTAAATTTTTGGCAGAAGTAGAGTTGAGTGCTTGAGAGGCGAGCAGGAAGATAAGACCAAAAGCTTCTGCAATTTTATGTAAAATGTCTTTTATGGATCTCTCTAGAAGCATTCCAACCAGTTAAGAAATACTTCCTGGAACTGAAATGGTAGTATCTTGGCAGGATCATCCAGAATGAATTTGCTACTGGTGTGACTCTCTGGCAGTCAAGCTTATGCAATGGAGCTATTGAGATGGATCCAGTTTGTCCATATGTGATAGGGTCAAAATCCATACCGAAGTCTTGACTTGGAAGTAGAACTGTTTGCTTAGATAGAAAAAATAACCAAAGTTACAGCCTTTATTGCTTATTTTCCAAATAATGTAAGTTTCCTGAGTCTTGAACTGAATTTTTTAAACATTTATTTCTCAAATCATATGTATTAGTCGGTTTTGCATTACTATTTGCTGCTTTTGGGGTGGGGGGAAAGTATGTTTACTTTATAGTTTCAGAGGCTGAAAGTCCAAGATCAGGCAGCACCACCCATTTGGTGGGATCCTAACAGCAGATGGCATAGAAATGGCAGGAGCATGCGATGAGGAAGAAGAAAAGATCACTTCTTGAGACAAGAAGCCAGAAGTGATTCAAGGATCAGACGTTCCCTCAAAACAACGCATGCTCACTAGAACTAACCAAAAAGTCCCAGCTCATTAACCTTGAATGACAAATCGTATTTAAACTATGCACCAAGTATGACATTCTTTTGTTTATGCCTTGTAAACAAACAAACAAAATTAGATTCCTGGTTTGTTGAGAGAGCCAGATCATGTAAAGTTAATTGGATGCCAGCAATGGTTGCTTAAACACAGGTCAATTAATACAGATAAATAATCTACTTAAAAACAAGCAAAATACAAATAAAAATATAGACAAGTGAGAGACAGTATGGACTAATGTTGTTTCCTATATTCTTTATTATCGTGTTCTATATAATCAATAAAGGTAAGACTACTTCAATTCAGTTAAACTCGACTCACTTATTAACCAAGATGTACTTAATGAGGAATCATTAAGTACAGTAATCCTGATCCTTGAAATTCTGAAATCAATAAACATTAATTACTGAAAAGAAGCTCTGAAAAGAAGCTTCTTTAGCGAAGAAGCTCCAGAAACAAACTGCCTGCGTAGTCTCAATACTTGTACACTTTGGAAATTCACGTAAGCCCAGGTATGGGCTGTTTTCTCACCTGGAAAACAGGTTAATAATACTATCTCAAAGTGTTTATCAGCACACTAGATGAATTATTACAAAGTGTTTCACCAGCACCTGCCTCACCAATAAATACCAATATCCCATGGGAAACCTCCCTTAATGACTTTCCTACCATAAGTTTTCAAATAAAATTTGTTGTATTGAATAGATTTCAACTGAAAGCATTCATTAGGAGAAAACTTTAATGATGTGAATTTTCTAAATTACATTTTGCAAAATTCCATATTTTAGAGATCATGTTCTTAAAAAATAAAGGGTTAACATTTAATGATAAAGGGTAGTTAATGATGCTTAAATTATACTAACTCTCAAAATGTGAATGCCACACACTGGCAACACACTGTGGTAAAACACAATATTTATCTATAACATACTTATTGTTACCTTGGCACTCTAAATTCTATAAGTGCTCATTAGGAGTGAAGTGGTAACACTTCAATCAAATAAATATTCAGTGAGCGTCTGCTTAGTGATGAAAATTTGCTGTGTGAACACTTGTCTATCTCCTTAGGGTGCTTTACTGAGTATGGACAACTGGTCATTTGGGAAGAATAATCCCTGGAGTATTTATGACATGTTAAAGAATCTGATTGAAAGTGCTGATTCACAGATTTTTCATAACCAGGAAAATTTCTAAGGTGCCAGGTCACAACCGTGGCATTTCTTGGATAGTAGGCATTATTCTTGTTTCCCCTGTTTGTCAAAGAACAGAAAGCACAGATTACATTCAGAAATCTGATGGCCCTCAGATTAAACCAGTCCTTCTTGTGAGCTTTAGTCAACCAATCACACAGGAAGGAAAGAGGTGACATGAGACAAACATCATTACCCTATGTATAATTAAAATTATTTTCAAATAGAATAACTTTGGGATACACCATGGCTTTTTCTTGAAGTTCATGACTAAAGTCATTCTCCTACATTTACAACCATTCTTAGGGCAACTACTTTTTTAACATGAAAAGCATCGTAGCTGTTAAATGAAGCTTCAGACACAAAATGCAGTCAATTTTATCTGGAACATATACTAATGAGTCCTTGTCCTTTCTAAACTGATGTAAAATTATAGCATTTGTAGGTAAATGGATGGAGTTGGAGGATATCATGCTAAGTGAGATAAGCCACTCCCAATAAACCAAAGGCCAAATGTTTTCTCTGATAAGCGGATGCTGATACATAATGGAGAGCTGGGGAGGTGATGAGGGAAGAATGGAGGAACTTTGAATTGTGTAGAGGAAAATGAGGGGAGAGGAGGGTGCACAGGAAGGTAAGAGGTGACATGAGACAAACATCATTACCCTATGTATAAGAATGATTACACGAATGATGTGACTCTACATGTTGTGCAACCACAGAAATGAAAAGTTGTACTCCATTTGTATACAATGAATCAAAATGCATTCTGCTGTCATGTGTAACTAAATAGAACAAACAATTAAAAAGAAGTAAAGTCATGCACAAGGTTAATTGAGAGTATGAAGAATTAGAAAAAACAGAAGCCAGTATATTGAGCAAGTTGTAATGGGTAAAGTAGTAAAAGATTAGAGATGAAAGAAAGATTTGGAAGAATAAGGTACTTAAGATTTTAAAATCATAAAATAAAATAATAGCTGCAATGCATTAAAACCCTTTTTAAATACCAGATATTAAGAATCTATGATGAAAATTATTTTGGCCTGCCATTATCTGGGAAACTATGGGTTAGCCAAGGATCAACAACATCCTAATGAATAACTCCAGGACACAGAGATGCACGAATCCTGAGGTTTGTTAGAGATGACCAATCCATTTCTCACTTCTCCACCCTATTGATTCTAATAAAAAAAATAATATGTAGGTAAGAAGAGGTCTCATGGCACTCTTAAACCAACTAAAAACTATATTCTCCTCTTTCCCAATTCTCGCCAAGCCTGACTCCGCTCAGCCTTATATTTTCAACATCAAGGGTCCTAGTACCATTATTCAGACCATACTCACCAAGGCATGTTTAGCTATCAAAGATCTCCTATTTCTTTATCTACTTGTTAGGAGACAGTTCTATACATGTCTTTGGTGTTTCTGCATGTCCTGTGAGCAGAGGCATTGTTTGTACTATACTATCTTTCCAAGAATGGTTATAGGGGAATAGTCTTGGAAGATAAAGATAATGTCTCCCTCTAGAGCAAAGGGAAGTTTTGTTTACTGCTCATCATAAAAGATTCAGGTTCTGTAAGGCCAAGGTTCTTCTTTGTACCCCATCTGCTCACTGCATAAGCAGAAGTAACCTAGTCCTCTTTCCCTGTGGGAATTAAAGTCTCAGAACCATTGCAAGCAAATATCCTAGCTACTGATATTACTACAATAAAACCCTTCGTCTCTGAAAAAAAAAAAAAAAAAGAGAGAGATAAAGAAGCAAAGAAGTAAGAAATCATGAGCAAGGCCACACATAGCTGCTGCTCAAGATTATTTGATCCTTACAGTTACCTAAAACTTACAGAATATTCCTCACTTTTATCTTCCTAGAGAACCACATTTTATCCCTCCAGATGAACATAAAAGTTGAATTCTTCATTAAACTTTTCCCAGTGTTTAAACACAAACAGTGGATTCCCTCTCTCTGATTCTTTCTTCTATCATAACATTTCTGTTACTATATTTGAATTATTGAGAGGTCTGTCTTTCTCCCCAGCTATACCTGGAGTATTTTTGCTTTCTGAATCTCAGGACCATTTTGTAGTACTGACTTAGTAGTTGATGCTCATAATACTTTTTCTGAATTAATGAGTGAATGAAGTTTTCATGTGGGTCAAATTCTGAAAATTTCCCACCTTTTCTTTCCATGTTACAAAACTTCTCTCAGAACTTGTGACATGAGTTAATTGATAAGGCACTTTATACTTTTCTAATGACTCTTTCAAAAAAAGAGTTCTAGGTAATTAATATTTTCATGAAACACAATGATCTTCTATTTGTTTTAAAGAAAGTTGATCTGCCATTACTTGCATTCGATACTTTCAGTTTCTGAAGAACTTTCATATTCATTGTCTTGTTTGATCTTCAAGTGACTTTATAAATGTTGGTGAGCATAAATATTATACTTTTCTCATAGAAAAGTTCAGTAAACTCAGATAATTGAAAAAAAAAATTATAATTTTGAAATGAGGTTTTCTGAGACTAAATTTAGTTCTTGTTCAATTCTAACAAGATAACTTTTTTAAACATTTGAACTCTCCAGAACAGAAAATTCTCAAATGAATCTGTGTTCTAAATTGGTCAGGTCTCTCTGGGTTGCAATTGGTAGATCCAGATCAACTTGCTGTAACTAAAATAAGAAATTTACTGCATTACAAAAAGAGTCTAGGGAAATAACTGCAGGCATACTAGTTACAGCAGTTTAAATTAGATTACTGGAAATCATCCTTTCATTTTTCCCATCTTTTGGACCTTTATTTATTTATTATCTATTCCCTTCTCTGAGTTGACTTTAATCTCATTAAGTACATCCCGTCCCTGCCCAAACTGGCAAAGTGTGAGCAGTTTCAGAGTTATCACAACTTTTCAATTCCAAGAGTGTGGTTCAACAAATATTTAAGACTTGGCATTCAGTGGCTACACTGAGGTTGTGTTCACTACTCACCAGTCAAATTCTGGGGATGGATAAGAATTGGATCAGGGAATGATTCTTGAAGACCACTATAGCATCAAGCCAAGAGCAATGACTAGGGATAGGAATAGAAGAGGTATACTTTCTCAGTGAAAACTAGAGTGCTATTTCCTGCAGGAATAGGGACAGATACTGCGTTAATTAAAAAAAAAAATTCTACTACAGTATCTTTAAAACTTTTAAAAGTTACCAAGTTAAACAATGCTTATTTTCATTAACCTGACCTTTTTATGTATAGTTCATTCCAATTAATGTTTAGAAATAGTCGGTTTAGAAACTTGAATATGAAATTTTTAAAAATATCTTTTTCAAGCAGAAAGTATAAGCAAGCCTATGTCATCTATTCCATACATATAATTTTTAAAAAAATCTCTACTGTATATTGCAGCTGTGTACAAAAGGAATAGATACCCTTCAGTCTGGTCCATTATTATCAGAACTTTTGGCTGAGTTGCATAGCACCTATCTTTTTTAGAATAATGAAAGTAGAGAGAACACAGCTAGATTTTCAGATCATTTCAAGAGCTATAATATAATCACCATTTATTAATATCTTTATTACTATTTATGAATAAATAATAATCCTCAATAGAAAAATCCTTCTACCACTTGAAAAGTGAAGTGGGTGGATTAGGACACCATCAACCAAAAATGAATATTGAAATCTCTCCCTGTCTTTCATCTTACTTTTCACAAGAACAATAGAATTTAAAAGTATGGGGAGGATGAGCAGTTTACCAAATGTGGTATATTTCCTTGGCCTTTTGTTAATCAGTACTGAGCTTGAGGGAAGATGACACATTCATGTACATGTTTATCTTTAACTCTATTTTGGTGGTAAGTTCCTCCTTAATACAACAGAATTTGGTTTAAGGAGATCTTTATAAAAAACAAATTCGGAACTTAGTAGAAAAAAATGCCTAGAGGGCAAAAGGACTACACTGAAGACACTATCATTTAGAGTCATATTCAGGCTTGCTAATTTATTCACTAAAATAGAGCTATACTCAGCACCCATTCTATGATAGGAAATGATCCAGGTTCTGGGAATGCAGTAGGGATCAGAAGGCACAGAGTCCCCGTCCTCGTACAACTTATAGCCTAGTACAGGATTTAGATCATTTTTTTTCTGTAAAGAGACACACAGTAAGTAATGTTGACTTTGGAGGCTAGATACCTTGTTGCAGTTACTCAACTGAGTCAGTATGATGCTGAAAAAGTTATCAATTATACACAGAAATGGGTGTGGTTTTTCAAAATGCATTCTACTTAAAAGAACAAGTGGCAGGTGATATTTGGCCCAGTGGCCATAAATTGCCAAACCCTAGTCTACTAGGCTGCTATTTAGGTTCTGTACAACTGCTGTGAAGTCTCAGTCAGGTTGTAGATTCTTTCAAATTTGTTTTTCCATTGTAAATATTATTCTTAGTAGCTACTGCACAGAAGTATTGTAAGTATGAATGGAAGAATTCTTACAACAGGCCCTAATACTTATCTCCTTCCAAGCCCACTCCTCTTATTATATAGAGGAAGATAAAATTAACAAGGACATACCATAACAAGTGCTTCTGTGTCTCTCCTCCACTTTGTTGTTTTCAATTCCCTCTTTAACTTCTATTAATAAAAAGGCAGCAAGTTCCAAAATAACCTTGGAGGTTTGAAAAATCAGGATAATTTTTTTATCCCAATTTGATTTCCAAGTTGTACAGATAAAATTTTGAAAAGTAGATAATTATTTAAGTTTTTAATACAGTCCTGATGAAAGTAAAATAAAAGTAAACTTCTTGCTTTTTATTTGAGAAACTGAGTAGGTAGTAGAACAAAGATTTAAGAATATTAACCAATAGGGCCTGTGTTCATGACCAGTCTGGGTCTTTCACTGTGTGAGACACCACAGAGCATAAGAAATATACAAAATTCTCCCAATCTGGTCAGATAGAGATGTTTTTAGTTTGTTAAATATGTTTATTGGATGTTCTAGAAATTGGGGATGGAGCAGAGAAGACAAGAAGACAAAAATCCTGACCCTTCCAGACCCAAAAATCTAGTGAATTGATGTAGTTAAAAACAGAATACACGAGTTGTTATAGAGCATGACTCAGGAGTAAAATAACAGAGAGAATGACAGACTTGGGAAAATAATTTTTGGAGATGTGGTTGGAGTTTGGATGATATTTATTATGTTTTTATCTTAATTTTAAAGGACAATTAAGGTAGGTTTTACTGAGGATGTGGCATGAGAGAAATACTTGCAGAAGGGACTGAGTCACGAGGATAGCTTGGGGAAGAGCCTATCAGGCAAAGCAAACCAGAGGTGTAAAGACCTAAAATGTTACCATGCTTAATCTTGAGGAACAATAACTCATTGCATGAGGATCAGAGTGAGCCAAGGGGAGAGGAGCCAGAGGTGAAGTCACCAGGCAGTGAAGCCTAGTGGGCTGGTGAGCATGGGTGCTGGGACGCTTATCTAAGGGCATTTGGAAATGGGAAGTCCCTAGAGCATTATAAGTAGAGTACAGACAAGCTCTGACTTACAGAAGGATCACCAAGTATTTCCTCTACTATGGAAAGTAGACTGGAATAAGATAAGACATGAATTGTACAGTTATCATGTGTCTATGTGGAACCATTATGTAGACTGACCTAACCCTTGTCATGGGTCACTTCATGTAGTGGAGAAAAAGAAAAGACCCACGGATCAGTACCACTTAAATTTCTTACTTCCATTATTTCTTGGAAGAATATGATTTGCTCTGGTTTGCAGAGATCAAAAACAACTATCAGAAAAGTTACCCATGCCCTCCCTCCACCAAAATAATAATAATAATAATAATAATAATACCACCTTCAATACACGGCAGCTACCTATCCTGATTGCCCTGTAGTGAAAGTGGGCAGACTTCCCTGAGCTCTGGAATTGTTACTCCTTCTGGCCTGGAGGTGAATCTGTCTGCCCTTCTGTTATATCTCTGACTATCTCACTAAGGGTTTCGATCAACAAGCACTTCCTTTGGATCTGGGCAACCAGAAACCTCCAATCCCCCATGGGAAGTCCAGCTGTAGTTAAAGTCCTCAACTAAGCCCTGGCTGACAGTGCAGTTCATCACTGTGCTGGGTATAGCTGTCCCTGCTGCCACTCTCTATAGCTCAGCTGGTGTGTTACAGTTTGGGCTGCCTCTGGCAGATGGTGTCTCAGTCTCTTCCCATTCAAGCTTTGAAGATTTATCTTAGTCTTGCATTCAATCTGTAATAACTCTATGGAGCCATGGAGCTTTGGGTTGGAGTTTTTCCTCTTGGACCTCATACCAGACTCTTTAAAATGGGACAAAATAGATGACATCTGACACATGCTTTGTAACTAACTCTTGTTATCTCTGTGTGCCTAGATTGGAGTGTTTTCTAGGAAGATTTCATTTCTCTGGTCATACTCCTATTTCCTTAGACTGACACTCCTTTTGGACAGGAACAGCATTTCATGTGCCTTGCATCCCTGGTTTGCATATATACACTCTCATTAAAAGTCAAAGGAACTGAGGAATAAATGCCTCAAGCTTTCTGCAAAGCCTACTCAGGAACTTCACAAATATTTCCCTTAATTCTTAATTATTATTTTAGGATCCTGAATAAATGAGAATATCCTCATTTTTTTATGTTGATAATCCAAGCTAGAGTACAGTAATCATTTAATTTTGAGGGGTCAACACATAAGGTGTGGATATGATTATGATCTGTGTCTATAACAGGGTTGCAGCAGATTGGTAAGAATATATTATGTAATAGTGCCTGGGCTGGAAAATTAAAGATAGATGGAGTTTAATTAGAGGGAAGGCTTTTCAGGTGGGAGGAATATGAGGGACAAATTCTCAGTGCGGGGATGGGCTTGGCATATTAAGGGTAATGGAAGTTGTGAGGAGTCTCACATTGTAACTAACCCTGAGGAGCATAGAGAGGTAAGGATTAATGAGCAAGATAAAAACAAAATATATATGGATCTCTGTGTGTTTTCTCCCCTCTCCACCAGCTCCTAATTCCCCTACAGCATCTCCATATTCACTGTCATGAATCAAAACAGCAGTTGGGTTAACCTTCAGGTGTAAAAATTTGTTTTCATGTACTTATTGCAACTACAGATGACCTTACATATTCCCACTCTTTCTGTCCCTACAACTATTTTTCCAGTGTTCACTTAATATTTCCACTAAATATTAAGTCAGGGACTGTCTCCTCCACTCAGAACCCTTTAATCACTTCTGGTTTCATCTGAGGGTGAGGCCAAAATCCTCACCATGGTCCTTGAAGTGAAGGCTTGATCTGGAACCTGCAAGTTCCAGGGGGATGTCATCACTGAGAAGCTCTCGTAAATCAATGCAGATGGAACACTATGCGTTATTCTCCCATTCCTTCTCCCCGTCTTTTCTTCTGAGCTCTCTTACAAACTATCAATAGCAATTCAAAAGTTTTACCTACTTGTGTAGCAGATAAAGTAAATATCTCAAGATTCAGGAGTTCAGTCAAGGGTGTGGTGCTGTAGCAACTTAGGTGGTAGGAACAGGACAGATGTGTGCCATGCACTGCCTCTGAAAATGAAATTGAGGCAGCCATAGTCAGAGCAGCATATGCTGCTAGTTGGCTGCCTGGTTACCCTGACTGGGTCCATTAATATGAAGCATAAACAAAGCCTGGGAGCGTGGGGCTGGCCATTTTGTTGCAACATATGGTGGTGGCGTCCTGGATATTTTTATACTGCTCCCACCCAGATGTTTTATTCTCCTGACACTGTTTTTCCTGGCAGACAAGGTGGTAGAGAATGCCCTTGTGATTTGAGTGGGGGAAGGTATGTTCATTTTTATCTGATGCCTTGCAAAAATAGGATAGTGGTCAATTAATAAGGCTTCTAAGGATTTTTAAAATAGCACAGCATTTTTAAACAAACCAAATAAGTCTCCACTAATTTCTAATTCTTCCTCTTTCACTGTTTCTTCTCGAAACTCTTAAAATTCAAGCAAAATAAAGCATACCTTTTCCAGGAGAAGTACAAAGGAACCAAATATAATACTTCAGTCAAAACTGTTCAGAGAGTTTGCTTATTTTTCCCTTTAGTTCCACAGTTATGGCTACAGAGCTTTATTATGTTCAACCAACAGTCATTCTAAAGAATGTATGCATGGAGCCTGCGGGTATAGCAGAAAAGATAAGTGTAAGTCTCGCGTTCTTTCCCTAGTTGACTGGGTCTATGGACCTGTGTTAAAAATCATGGCCTATCATTGCTTCTAGGATTCCCTTGCAATTTTTGTTTTTGATTCTTAGTTTTTTTTTGAAGCACCATGTTTAGAACTCTTCACTTATTTAATACTAAGCAGATATATGCCTTGCAATTTTTGGAGCCCACCAAAGAAATGAAAAGATGTTCTGAATTTGGCTATTTTGCCTCATTGGCAAAGTTAGCAGTTATCACACTCCACCAGAGAGCAAAAGAATGGATCTTGCCCTTCCAGAAGCCTCTGTTAAAGCTCCAGGGTAGCTGAGAAATAACCAATCTTTTAATAGGAAAGAGAGTAGTGCTGAGTATAATAATAATGTGTTGTGTCTGCACGGATATTTCAACCTAAGACTCCAAAGTGCTCTGCCAACATTCTATCCACTAATCCTAAGTGGCAAGTATGATTGTCAGCATTTTATAGGTGGGGAACCCTGAGATGCTGGGTAAGATAGAGCCTAAACAAATAAGATCAGAGTTCATAGGTTTGCTAATTCTCAACTAACTTCCAGAAGGAAAGAAGTTGTTTAAGTCCCTATTTTTAGTTACTCTGAACCCTGATTCTCCCTATTAGGTTTTTACTTCTAGAATTATTTAATCAAGCATGTATTTAAGTTTTTGAAAATATCTCAGTTCTCATATTCCCTGGCCTAACTGTAGAATTCACAAAGTCAGTTATCCCTTCCTATTTGAAATATTTCTTTTCTCCTCCAGGTTTGGAAGACACCTCACTCTTCTTGCATTTTTCCATGTCATTAGTTGATGCTTTTCAGCTTCCTTATCTCCCCAAATTTCATATCCTTGGATGATAGACAGATGTATAAAAAATATATATATATATTTATTTATTTATATATACATGTAAGTATGGATTTTCCATTGGCAATTTTATAAATATCATAGATTTACATATCATAAATTACACATAGATGTATTTATACATGTGTGTGTGTTCCCTCCCCTATCTGCTATCTGCTGACAGCTGAACATTGGGCAGGGACCCTGTCAGTCTGAATTTATCTCCAGAGTTAGTGATTACATAATTTTCTCTGTCTTTCAACTTTTTCACTCTCCCTCTTCAGTGTTCCTGATTTTATGGGAAGTCAGAAAGTTAAGATTTATGAACCCTTATATTCTTTTACCTGAATTGTTGCTAGAGGCTCTGAAATAATCTTCTTGGTATTTTTATTGTCCTTGCAAACAATCTCTCCACCCCTCTCCTATATATCATATCACCAATTCAGAGCTTAAAACACTTATTTTATTCTCAATTTCAGAAGTATGACAGTCAAGCAAGGATTTTTTTTGTTGTTATTTATAATATGCAATAATATTATAATGTAGGTTATGGTATGTAACATAAAATGTTTGAAAACAAATTAACATCAAAATCCATTGTCTCCACAATTCATTCTTTAAAACCATCATTGAATTATAGTTAACTTTGGATTTTGAGTGCTATTTGCATAGTAAGTTAAAATAAAAGTTAAAAATATGCATACTACAGTGTAATACTACTATATGGAGTATAATGATTTAAATAATTATGCTTGGATTGTTACTTTTATTTTATTTATTGTACTATTCTAAAACTTCTATGATAATCATTTATTTTTTATTACATAAAAAAAAAGTTATTTATATCCACGTAAGATTTTAAAAAATACATGAACTCATTGATTCAACATTCAATGGTAACATGGAAACACCAATAGTTGTAAAAAGAGTGCACCTCTTAGGACAATGAAAACTCTTAGAAAAACATTTTTATTTATGGTTGTCATTATGTGTTTGGAGTTATCAATTAAGGTTTCATTTGTTTTGACAAAAGAAAGATGGAGGGCACATATATTTTGTGAATGGCTAAATCAACCAGGATATAAGTAAGGTGATAAAAGTAAGATTAAGGGATTCAGACAGAAAAAAAGCATTAGATACTGAGAAACGTGAAGATGCCTGCACATTACTTAGTGTAGAGAAGATCAATTCATACTAAATGTCCTGCAACCAAAATAAAAATGTTTCAGCACTTGGACAGCTCCTGTCACTTTTCTGCAAACTTGTCTTTTCCAAAATAACAGAGATTTCAGAGAGAAAGCTCCAGTCCTGTCAGTGTGTGCTTTTAGCACCCTGTTAAGAACCAAAGGGAAAGACTAAAGCATATAAAATGATTTCTTCAGTTTTATCAAGGATGAATTTTTATCCAATTAGGCCCAGGTATGCATTGCAGCAGTATGCATTGTGATTATTCAGTGCATGGAAAAAAGGAATGGTTTGGGCTGGAATAGTCAGAGGAGAATTCAAGGAGATGTTGCAAATTCATCTTTGTCTTAAAAGACAGATGCAACAACCTGAAGAGAGTAATCCTGTGCAGAATGAACAGCAAGGGGCATGTCAATGAGGCTGAAATTGCATGGCAAGTGTGGGTGGATAGGTTAATAGGATGTAAGTTTGACAAGGTATCAGTGTTGTGTGGATAAAGTAAAAGTTGTCAGCTGGCATGGAAACTTAACGTAGTCTGACTGCTAGTCTGGAGTTTACAGTGAGCTGCTGGTCTTCATTGTGCTAGGATTGGGATGAGAATCAACAGATTAAGGTCCTTACCATACCTCTTTGTATCTGGCCTATACAGGTAGGTTGTAGCTCTTCTTCAGTGCCATGAAGTTATTATAACATAATGAACCCAGTTTCCTCAAATGTAAAATGAGGATGATGGTCTGATATTGGTATTGCTTTGAGAAAGAGTTGATGCATATTAAGTATTGAAACAATTCTTGGGACATTTCAGATATTAAATATATGGTAGATGACAACATATTCATCAAGGAATTAGTATTTGGGGAAGGTTTCAATACCAAATTTAAGAAAAGGAAAGGAGGGGGAAAATGTAGGTGAAAGTAAAAAGAAGGTAGTTGAGGTAGAAACAAAGAAAAGAATGAAACAGATAATTCTAGACCAGAGTATCATTGGGCCTGGTTGCTGAGCAATAATTTAAAATCTTTAAAATATCATATCATTGAGAATGCTTGATGTCTGGTTAGTTAAGATAACATTACACCGTGATTATATAGAGCAAGAAAAAGAGAGAGATGTGTGGTGGAAGAAGGCAACCAAAGGTAATTGGGACTTCTCCCATATATCCCTGAAGAAAGTTGGGAGGGAATTCCTGTGGTGGATTGGGATAGCTACAGCCAAGACTCCATTTTCCTGTTCCAGAGGACTACAAGGGTCCCAGTTCTTCAGGAGGAGGAAACCACAGGTTCAAATGGATACTTCTGATCATATAAATCCTGGTCTTCTTATAAACTAATGTGCCCACTGAAAAATCAAGAGCTGCTTGAAATGTCACATGCTGTAAATAACTCCATGGTGCTTTGAATTGTACTACTTTTCCATCAGAAAACTTTTTTTTTTTCTAGGATGTTGATAATCTTTCACCAACCTTCTCCCCAGAGCCTCCCATTCTGAGTACTTTCTTTCCTTCTGAGATTCCTTATCAGTGGCCTCCTACTGCACAGTGATTTTATGTTAACCCCTCTGATGTGAAAACTGAGAAAAATCTTTCCAGGATCTTTTTGAAGCTTTGATTGATGTAAAGCACAACAAAAGCACAGCTGGAATTAGAGATACCAAGCTTTGCTTTTTGGCTCAGCATTGAAGAGTGGGGGAGGGGGTAGTGAGCTTTGTTTGTTGATGAATGTGAAAGCAAAGCCAAGATGAAGCAGGGTGCCATTCGTTAAAATACTTTGGAGCAATAAGTGTGCTTTGAAACTAATGAGAATAATGTTTAGATTAATAGCTTAGGTCATATTTCATATATTATATTTAACACTGGAGAAAGAGAACAAAAGGAGAGAGGTGGCAATGCCTTCAAAAACCTATACACGTCACTAATCAAAGGACACATTTTAATGTTCTGGCAAAAATGCAATAAATGTTAGCTAAAATTTCAAACAATGCATACTATTTCTTCTACAAACTTTGTATCATCTTGTAAAATCTGAGCTAACTTGCTTTTTCAAAATAACTCTTTAAAAAAATTCTTGACACTTTTTAAAGGGGATGAGTAATAGATCATTTTGTGATTCTGAAGAACACCATATATCCTCACCTTTAAAAATTTGCATATACTTTCTTATATATTTTTGGACCTGATTTGAAGAGGCTCAGAAATCTATGATGAATAGTTGTTCCATGAATGCTAGTCTAAGGGTTCCTATTCTAAAACCAGTCAGTGTCAAAGTAATTCCCATATGAATGAAAATAAGTGTCCCTACCTGTTAAGATGGATGTGAAAGACTGAATAAGTAAAAGTGGTTTAAGAGTTCATCCCTATGCCTGAAACTCAATAAATATTAGTATCTGCCATTTGTCATTATTATCAATGTCTCTCCTTTGTTAATACCATTTAAAGATTCAGAAAAATGGTTTTGAAGAGCAAAAGGAAGTTCAGTTTTGTGAAATAAAACATCTTGATCTATATTTACTTAAAATTTTCATTAATAAGTGCTTACAGGTTTATTGTCTTATAAAGTTTAAAAAATCAATCTTAATTATATTTCCAATAAGTTTTAAAAATAAACAGATGTGTCAAAATATTAGCTTACCATGATTCGAACAACTTCATATCTTTTAAAGGTGTGTTAATTAAAAATAAGACTTCTTCATTGCTTACTTATTATTATTTGAGAGAAATGCATTTTGTACAACAGAATTCTAGCAATTCATAGCATGACATGTAAACAATACAGTTAATAGTTATAGTTATCCAGTCAATGGGAGGAAAAGCAAGCTTTTGAGATGGAATTCCACATGAAGAATTTCCACATGAGATTTTTGTTAAAAAGCTATCCTCAAATAGTAGTAAGGTTGATGAAGTCTGACTGTGCTCAGCCTCATGAGTAAAATATCTCTACTAGTATATATTACATACTCTCATTTCTATGATATCATATGATGCAGGGACTTCTGTGTATCTGGCAGGGTATTAGGCTTACAGGGCTCCTGATGTGAGATAATGCCTTATGTTGGTTTTCATCTTCTTGACTTTTTGCCCTCCTCAGTCTCATACACTCACTATAGTATCTTGGTCCATAATCCAGTACATAGACAATAGTCCATGTCATCTTCCTACTGCCTCATGGTCAGCACCGTGCATCACTACTGCAAACTTACATGTGAGTCAGAAGACTGTGATCAAAACCCATTGAGTCTTTCACAATCAAGGCTTTATAAAACTCTGTTTCTTCCTTCTTCACTTTACTATCGATCTTCCCATAACTCTGCTGGCAATTGTGTGTGTAAACATGAGGATACAAAGTGTGAAATATTTACCACTTTAGCATTATTACTGTCTTGCATTGGAACCACCCAGGGCTTGCCCCAACATCTCTTTCTGTTTTCAAACATCGCACTTCACAGTTTCATCTCCTGTAATGCTATGGGATTTGCTGTAGCTTTTTATGGCAGTTTGATTTCCAAAAATTATATCCTTGGTGTCATTTCTAATGAATAAATCAGATTGGTTTCTTACACTGAGTCATTTTACTGTCTCCAAGATCTTCCATGAAATGACATTTGCAACCAGAGGCTCTGAGGTCAGTGTCCTCTACTATTTACTACCCATGGTACTGAATTTGCTCTCTGCGCCCTGAAGACAGAGATGAACAGTAAGGGGTGGTGAATACAGGGCTGTGACCTGTCTGTGCATGACATCGAGCAGCCAAACCTGGGATGAGTTGACTCCTGCTCAGTGATGGTGATGGGTGGTTTCTCAGGGGTTCTCAGGACCTATTACCAACGACATAAGCTCCCTTGCTTTCAACAGGAGAAAGGTGATGTCACCAGAAATTAACTTACCAAGATTCATAGAACAGGACAGCAGGAAAGGGTTCTTAAAAATCGTTTTATCCAAACTCTATTTTAACCATTCTTACTTCACAGAGTCTCAGGGGACTTTGCTTGTCCAAGGTCAACTTGGCTCTAATATAACACACTTGCTTTCAAGAAGGTCTCTTGCTTTTAGACAAAAGGTTATACATAAAACAGAACTAACTTCAGTTCCAAACTTTAGAGGTCTTCAGTCTCAGCAACCAGGGATCCAGAGGAGGCACATTCAACCTCATGCTGAGATCTTTCAACCTCCTTTCCAAGAGGAAGTTTCCCATGAGGGGTATGTGACTGTCTTCATTATTGCACTGGTTTGTCCTATGGTACGGTACTCTTGTTCTAAGAAGAATGTCAGAGCCTTCACAGTTGAGGACATCCTTACCACTTGTTAGAGATGTATTAACTGAAGAAAAACAGCTTATAATCACAGGCTATCTCTTCCTTGCTTCAAACCCTTCCTACCATTTAGGTTAGCTCTTAACCTTGACTTAAGTGTAACTACCTTGCCTCTGAAGCTCCAATGAAGTTTTTGATCTCTGAAGCCTGTACCCCACTGAAAAAAAAATGCTATCTCTATATAACCAATGATGGTAAATAAACAGGAGAAGAGCACTGGTCCTCACACTCAGACATTGCAAAGACTTTTTTCAAAGAATTTGTTCCTTAAGGAAGAAGATTTCCTGCTCACGTTGCCAGAACTACAGAAGAGTTGATAATTTCTTGATTCTCCGAGTAAGAACTATGAATGCATTTCCCCAGGGGACATTCATGCATATGACTTCTGTTTTCCATAAAGCATTTTGCCTTTAATTTTTTGGCAATTCTTGACAGCACTTACTCACAAATGATTTCCTAAAATCTCATATCAGAGATTAGAGAAATCTTAGAGATCAGCTATTTTAAATACTCATTTTAGAGATAGGTAAACTGAGGCACGGGATATTTCATTTGCCAGAACCATATATGAAGTCTGTAGCAAAATTATAAAACTCTGTTAATATTTCAAGCCAAATCATCAATACCACCACATTTCTATAGTCAGAAAAATCCTGTGTACTAGTTCAGGAAATGAAGATTGTCTAAAGCAAGTCTGAAAATTAACATTTTGGGGCTGAAATCTAATAATAGTTCAGAAACTACTAATTACTATATAATTTGCATACTCTATTCCTGGGGGCAGATGGAACTGGTGCTCATTGGACTCTTACCTGTATTGATTTGAATTTTATTTTTTAATAGGAAACAGTTCTTGGAGATGAAATCTTTCTGACTCAGAAGCCCTTGTAATATACTTTAGAGATTTTTCACTCCTCATAATATATTTATTAGATTTTCTTTTAATCAGACAATCTTTAAAAGTAGAGGCATTATAAGTTTAAGACAAGTCATTTTGTCTGAGAATTTGTGATTTAACTTCCCTTTAATATCAATTTATTGTTTTGCTTTCTCCTATTTGTCTCCATCCTAGGTTTTCTGGACCCTTTCCTAATTCCTATCCTTTCCTCTACATTATCATGAATATTAGACTTTACTCATATCTTCTCCAACTATCTCTTGTATGCATTCATTTTGTACAACATTCTGCTGTATTTTTGCTTAAATGTCTCAGAAGGTGATGTAAAACTTACTGTTAGGTCAAGACTCTTGCAAAAATAGCAATTCACTTAGTTAACAAAACCACTAGACCTAGGTTTCAGAAAAGAGGAGAAAACTTTACCAGATGAAAGATAATCTGGACTATAAATGGAGAAAAATTTGAGTCAGTATATGCAGAAACAGCAAAAAATCTTTCAGTCTCTAAGAAGATTAGGAAATAAAAATCATCCCTTGAGTGTGTCTGTTTAAAACTATTATTGTTCAACTACCAGGCACTATTCAAAATGTTCAGGGTATATCCATGAACAAAATCAACAGACCCTTGCTTTTAAGGAGGATTCATTCTAAAGTGAGGAGATAGACAAAAAAATACAAACTGAATAAATAGAGTATATCAGAATTTGACAAATGGTAATCAAAAATGTGCTAAGAGATCAGCAGCCACAGAGTAAAATAAATTGGACAGGGAAGGCATCCTTGAGAAGATGACATTTGAGCAAAGACTTGATGGGGTGAGGGGGATAGCTTCATGATATTTCAGGAAAGGTTATCCCAAGCACAGAAAATTAGTGTACACTCCTGAAGGTGCAAAAGCAGATGGCATCATGGGAAAAGAAAGTGACTAAATTCAAGTAAAGAAGGGGAGAGTGGCAGGATATGAACTCATAGGAATACTTTTGGTACAAATGACTGTAAATGCATCTGACATAGTTTTCTCTTCTCCAGTAGTAAGCACAGGTACATTGACATAAAGGTAGAACTGACTGCATGCTAGAAGAATGAGCAAGCAAACAGGTGGAAGAGGGGAGGGATTTAACAGCATTTCCTGTTTTTAAGGGGGAAAACTCGGTGGGGTGGAGTTCCATCTACTCCATCTAATGACCAAGATGACTAAGTATCTGTGCATACACTAACATGATTATAAATTAGACTTGTTTTAAATTTTTCTAAACTGAAATAGATCAGATAATAATTTAGTTCCAGTGTTGGTACATATGACATAAGATAATTAGTGTCACAATGTCTGATCAGTTTGAGTTATTTCATGCTGGTTTAGTTCCCCCTCTTCACTATTCTCACTTCCCTTTCAGTGATGGCTCTCTTCAATTCAACTACCATTTACCTTCCATTGTAACTTCTTTTTATTTTATTATTTATTCTTTTTAGTTATACATGACAGTAGAATGTACTTTACCATATTACACATACATGGAGTATAACTTATTCTAATTAGGATCCCATCCATTCTAACTTCTTACCCAATGATTTTCTGAGTTTCTGGAGCTGACAATGTGTAGCAATGATTCACTTGTGTTTATAGACTCTCCGATTAACAGCAGCAGAATTTCAAGATAGAGCTGAGATCACGAGAAATAGGTAGAAAAAAAATAACGTGTACAGCATCTTATTGGACACCTGGAAAGTTAATAGCTAAAAAGCTAATTTTCTTCACTCATCAAGAATATCTCATTCCTTTCTATTTGTCTCAGGGTACCCTTGCAGGAGAGCGCAAATTCCCCTGCTGGATAAACGCAGGGTTGATCCTTTTATGGGTTCTTAATTTATCTGCCATTAACTAACTTCATGAAGCAATCTCTAGTCCAGCTGTTTCAGAACTATAAAAAATAAAGGAAAAATTTGAATTTTACTGTGTCTTCTGAGATCTGAAATCCTGATATGATTGAACATCCCCCATTCACTCTAAGATGTTTTCTGTTTGGTTTACATAAAGGTGAAATTTCTTCATTTGTCTTCTGAATGTAAGTTTTAATGATTTTGAAAGGAACTGGTAATATAGCACACCTTGCTAATTATTTATCTTGAAAATGTGGAGAGTGAATGCTGTAATTGTTCCCTACCTTCCACCTGCAAGAAGTATTAGAGATCAAAATCTACATGGACCCTTTGTTTATTAAGTTGGTTTTACTTTCCTAAGTACATATGTGAATATACCACAGTGAATTTCATCATAATGTACATCCACAAGACACTAATTTTAAAAACTACTAGTAAATAGCAGAAAGATCAGTAGAGTAGAGGAAGGGAAGATGGGATGGAGAAGGGAAAGAAAAGGGGAGTACTGAGTGTGAATTACAACAAATTATATTCCATGTTTTTATAATTATGTCAAAATGAATCCTATTGTCAGGTATAACTAAAAATAACTAATAAAATGATGAGGTTTGAACTTCTTTTTAAGATTAGTGCTTGCTCATTAAAAAAATAAAATACTACATAAAAAATGAGATAAAATGTAAAAGCCCCAAATCAAGATCCCCATTCCTCAGAATTTTCAGTTTTAACAGTATTCAGAGTTTAGAGTAAATCCTCAAAACTTTCTATGCTCAGGCAAATATGATGTACTTCCAGATTTTTAAAATAATGCATTCATGCTATGCAGACATGGTTGACATCATTCCAAGTCACTGCACATAGATCTACTTCATTTCTAATGGTCGAATAGTATTGCTTGAATAGATTTGGTGTAAGATATTTAGCTGACCCTTTTTTTGATGTTCTTTCCATTTATCATTATTGCAAATGATGCAAAAAATTATTGCATATACATAATTATGCATTGAAATCTATTTTAAAAGCACTTCAAGTTATTTCTTTAAAGTGAACTGTACAGAAATCTATAAAAAGGGAGTGGCAAAATACGACTGATTTTATGTAGTTCTAAAAATATAGACACTAACAGGCAGATTGTTCCTAATTGTTTTATTTTTTTCTTGGAGAAGAGGAAAATTACAGTAAGCTAAAAGTATTTAAGGTGCTTTAACATGCAAAAAGGAAACATGAAAATATAACTCCTACTCAATTTGAAATTCATTTACATTCCTCCATTCATCAGAAGATCTTTGTTAGTTCCTACTTCACTAGAGTACCAGTTTTGAAAGAGGTGGTGAAATGCATTTCCAGCTCTTTCAGAGCAGATGTTCCCACTTTTCTAGAGGCCACTTAAATGTCATGAATCTATATAAAGATTAATTAAGGTGATTTCTTTTCTGCTGTAAGATGGATTTTCCTTCCTGGTTTATACAGTCTTTCATAATATGTTACCATGCTAGTTGATTTTATCAACTGGTTTGCTGGTAAAATTTAACAACGGGTTCCCTCCACCCAAAAGAAAACTATATATATATATATATATATATATATATATATATACACACACATATATATACAAAACAATATATATATACACATATATATATTACTATATAAAACTATATATGTATATATAAATATATTTATATATATTGTATTTATATGTATATATATATACTATATAAAACTATATATATGTATATATGTATACATATATACAAGGACATTATAAATTTTATTGATGTAAAACATAGAGGATATCATATATAAGGTATATACCTGTATATATCTTTTACTATAAAAAATTTATAATTTAATAAAATATTCACTATGCTTTATTCCAAATAACAAATTGATTCTCATACAATAGTCATGTGAATTTTTGTTAAACTTTTATTGCAATTTATGTTTGCAATGCAAATGAACACAGTTTTCAAAACAAACATTGGTTAAGAGTTTAGATGTATTAAAATTAATACAAAAGTGAAACGATGAAAACCCATGTGAAAATCTATGGCATTCTGATCACCAATGAGATGAACCATTGACTTCCTTAGTGAATTCAAATAACACCATTTTTATATTGGAACACTTTTCTCAATTTGATGTGCCATTCACAATGTAATATGTACAGCTATAAGAACTTTCAAATTTAATCTTCATTATCATTTTTTATCACTTCCAAGAATCTAGAAATGAGCAAAATAATAAGTTAAACCTGATTTTCTGCATTTGGTAATATTCACATCATGGTAGATTTCATGGTACCAAAGTGAGATCTCTAGAAAGAGCTGGGAAGAGATGTTCAGGTTAACAGGCCTTTGCATATAATTTCTGCCAGAGATACAAGGGATATAGGTAAAAATAAAAAGCATTAGACAAATTAGGAAGTGATGTGTTTGACTATGTATTATTTTTGTTTTTAATATGGCTAATTTAAATTTATACAATTTTACTTTTTACTTTTTTCCTTCACTCTAACCCTAAAATAAATTTTAATTTTTTATTAATGGTTATATCCAAAACTGATGCACAAAATTCTTGGAAACTTAAATTGGATTTGTGAGCCCATAAAAAGAACAAAAGTTTACTAGTGATTTATGTTTTATCACTTTCCAAAGGGCAAATTCCATTACTGTGTAATGTCCCTCAATGTCCCTCAAGGTAGATGGCCACAAACACTTTCATAGTCTAGTTATGCAAAAATTTGTTGGGTTTGCATTTTTGGTAAAACAATGGGTTAAAGTTTTGTTGTGTTCTGTTTTTTGATTTTGTGATTTTAAGGAATAGAAAAGTATTTGGGTTAGATCTTGGTATGCTAGCAAAATTCTTTTGTTCTATTTTTATTATATGAAAAATGAGTAGGCATGGAGGGAAATGTCCCATGGAAAGTTGTGTTCTACCCTCCAACAGGAAGCCAACTTTGAATCTTCCAAAAAAGAAACATGCAAATAATAAAGTCATGGTAGGGTCATCTCCCAGACTTTGGTCATATTGGAATTTGAATCACATCTCACCATTATGCCTTTGCTCACTGAGTTCTACTTGTCTCTTTACTCAGGTCAGGGGCAAGCATCACCTTGGAGCCTCTGTGTCTTTGTTACACTGTGTTTCTTTTTGTGACATTTATTATGATCTACTTACAACTTCCTTTACTTCTCCTTTCACATCAAGTGAATGTGGAACTTTATGTACTAAACTGTATGTGGTCAGACCGAATATCCAATTGGAATCAAATTACGTGAACTGGGCAGAATTTACCTTGCTAGAGACTGGGGAGGATATTCCTTGCCGAGCTGGGACCATCACTGAAACACTGGGCTCGCTTTGGTTTAACATGGTTTCACCTCAACAAGGAGGGTGACTTTGCAGTTTCTCCACAGCATTTTGCTTTTTATGTTTTCATTTAATGGTGTGACATCCTCTGACAATTATCATTATTTTTGGTCCAATTTTCCCTCTGAAGCAGCTTTGACACAGATCAATGCGTCTCAGTGTCGTTTTTTATGGAGCCGCAACATCAGAAACTGACAGCTGGAAATCTTAATTGGTCCAGTGACAGAAAATATAATGACTACTCACAGTGACTTATTTTATCTGACCTTGTGTTTAATTCAAAGGTAAATTTGAATCTCACTATTGGAAAAGAGAAAGTTGCAGAGCTATAAGTGGTCCAGATGGGCCAGAGAAAGGCCCTTCGGTTAGAAGGAAATTACTACTGTTTGTAGGGCTGTTATTAAATTATGGTTTAAGTGCTGGCCTTGAATGATGGATACCAAGGGTCTCCACGCCTTTTTGAACTGCCACCCTTTCTGCTGTGCCTGTCATTACAAATGGCAACAGGCAAAGAATGCAGCATGGAAAGTTGCCGACAAGTGACTGGCTGGAGGCCTTATCACAAAGGCCACCAGACAGCTGTCAGACAGACTAGCATTTGATCATTACTAACTTGGTCCAGAGCCCAGTGACTTTGACCCAGAGGCAGAAGGTTTCCAATAATACCACCCAAATTGCCCAGTCCTCCTGGTCCTGTAGATTATTTCTAGAATAAGAACATCAGATTTGTCCTATTAAATGCAGCTATTCAAACAAGATTTCAAGTGCCCTTATTGGCAGTTTAAAAAGTATTAAATTTCCAACATCTTTATTTTATCTTGAGTAAAGACATACCATAGGGGAAGAAGTGGAATGATGAATTAAAAATAAAAAAGGTTGAAAGGTATCTCTGAAGTTCATTTGCAAGATTTACCTAATTTATTGGGTATCATGAGAACTAAATGGCAGAATGTATATTTAAATGCTTGATTAACTTAATGATGAAGATGAGAATGATAGTGATGATAATGACAGTGGTGTTCATGGTGGCAAATTAAATGTTTTCCTTCTGCAAATAATTATTAAATTTTTTTTTATTGTGTTGGCTTTCCATGACTGGGACAAAATACCCAAGAAAAATAACTTAAAGTAGGAAAGATATATTCTGACTCACAGTTTCAGAGGTTTTAGTCCAGAGTCACTTGACTCCATGTTCCTGGGCCTGGGGTGAGGCAGAGCGTTATGGCAGAGCAGAACTCCTCACCTGATGATGACCAGGACCAGAGAGAGAGAGAGAGAGAGAGAGAGAGAGAGAGAAGGGCTGGGGACAAGATATATCCTTCTAGGGCATTGCCCCAAGTGACCTACATCCTTAAACCAGGCCACACTTCCTACAGTTACCACTACCTCCCAATATTCCATTCAATTATGAATTCTTCGATGAATTGAACCATTCATGTCTGAGCCCTCATAATCTAATCACTTCCAAAAGACCCTCCTCTGAACATTGCCACACTAAGAACAAGTCTTCTATCATGAGATTTTGGGGGACATTCCATATCCAAATGCTAACATTTACTATATAAACATGTATTAAGCACAGTTTTGAATAATAATGTAGTTTAAAACATACATTTTTAAAATTTGAATAAATAATGTAAAATAAAGACCTGGCTTATAATTTTGGCACTAAGCTCATGAACTGAAAAGCCACAATCTCTTTACTTCTTCTTCTTTTTTTTTTTTTTTCTTTTTTTGTTACCAGGGATTGAACTCAGGGTCACTTAACCACTGAGCCACAGTCCAGTCTTTCTTTTTTTTTATTTTATTTAGAGGCAGTTTCTCACCAAGTTGCTTAGGGTCTCCCTAAATTGCTGAGGCTGGCTTTGAACTTGCCATCCTTCTGCCTCAGCCTCCTGAACTGCTGGGATTACAGGTGTTTACCACTGAACCTGGCTCACAATTTCTTTATCAATAAAGAAACTACTACAAAGAAAATACAGTGTGTATATATATATATATATATATATATATATATATATGTGTGTGTGTGTGTGTGTGTGTGTGTATATATATACACATATATATGTGTGCAAATAATTATTAATTTTTTTTAATAATTATTAACACACACACACACACATGCACCCACACATATAGATAATAGAACACTATTTTACCTTGAAAAAAGAAGTTTTATCATTTATAGAAGCAAGGATGGAATTAGAAAACATCATTCTAAGTGAAATAAACCCAAGACAGAAATGTAGATACCATATGCTCTCACTTAAATGTAGAATCTAAAACAATAGAACATACAGAAGTAGAGAGTATGATTGTGGTTTCCAGAGGTTGGCATGTGGGAGGAGTGGGAAGAAAATAGTGAGAGGATACAAAGCCTGGGTTTACTGGGAGAAATAAGTCTTATTTTTGTAATTGATTGCACAACATGACGAATATAGTTAATAATTGAGTGCTGTATATTTCAATGTTATTAAGGGCAAATTTATAATGTTCTCATCACAAAACAAAAAATGTTTGAGGTGATAATCAGCTAGATTTAATCATTCCACATTGTGTTAAAAGTCCTAACACCTTTGTACCCTGCAAATATATACAACTATAATTTGTGCATATGTAATAAAAATAATTAGCTGATTAATTAAGAAAAGACTCTACAATTAAGTACTGTTGAACTGATTGAGAGAAGGAATGAGAAGCATTTACCGCAATACCCAACATACAGTTAATCCTCAATATATTCCTGCTTATTCAAATTGCTTTCACTTCAGTGAGTGGTGTAGTTTAGATATGATTCCTTCTCCTAAAGTTCCTGTGCTGAAAGGTTGGTCCCAGTGAGGTGATGTTGAGATGTGGAAACTTTCAGAGGTAGGATCTAGTGGGAGGTGACTGGATCATGACTACCCACCAGAGGGATTAACCCTCGAAAAGGTCTCTGGGAGTGAATTAGTTCCTGTGGGAGCAAGATGCTCTGAAAAGGTGAGGCTGGCTCCTCCCCAGCCTCTTGATTCTTTTCTCACACATGTGCTCCTTTGCATGCTAATGGTTTCTTTTTTACTTCTTCTCCTGTTCAGTCAAGAGGCCCTCACCAGGACTTTGTTGCCACATTGTTTGAACCCTCCAGTCACCAGAATCAAGAGCCAAGTAATTCTCTTTAAAGTTACCCAGTCTTGGGTATTTTTTTTTTTTCATAGCAATACAAAACAGATGAATACAGTAAGGGTTGCCTAAGGTGTTCTTCATTTGCCTGATTAAGCCTAAGGAGTGGTTCACTGTATATTTCTCTGCCAGCTTAATCTTGGCATTAGTTCTGGTCTCAGAAGAAAAAGAAACCAACCCCAGATTTTATTTAAATAAGAGCTTTAGAAAGAATAAGGATGGAGTTCAGCTGAAAAATAGGGGGACTATCAGAATAGTATGCAGAGAGAAGGATAGAGGGAAGGGAAATCCGTGGCTAAACTGCAGTGCTGCCTATAAAAATGACACAGCAAGTCCATCAGGGAGTCACTAAGAAAGTTGGCTACCAGAGGAGCCCCTTACCTTCCAGAAATAGGCTTGTCATGCTCAATCATAGACAGAAAACCGCTTGAAGGGAACCATGGCCTTGACACAAAAGTGGCAACCAATTTCAGAGCACAGCAGTTGGGTTCCTGGCTCGATTAAGTTTCCTAATGTTGGAGAGCTGTGAAGCATTCTCGTGGCCACAATCTCCCTGCCTTTGAATACTGTGATTGCTTTCATACTGTAATGAATTCATTTCATCCTTCAATTCAAAAATAATTCTATTCATCATATTTGCTAGACTGCTCCAGGTGCTGGCTCATGTTTGCTGTTTGTTTTCATCCTTCTGATGTTTTCTGCTCTTTGTAAACAGTTAATAAGTAAAATTCACCTTCTTCACTTATTCTGCTCATTAAGAGTCATCAGACGTTCACAAAATATCCAACCTTGGCATCTAATTGAGATACTCATGTGTTACAAGGAATCCTGGCTACTCTGCTGGGAAAGCCAAACATTTTTATAGGACCACTGTGACTGTCATGACTCCATGGGACCTGCCTCTTGTGCCCTGTGAGGTTCAAGCCCCCGTCCAGAGCCCATAAGTATCCTTGCACTCCTCTTGATCACACGTGCATCGCTGAGTCAATGGGTCTGGTTTCATTAGTGGAAGGCAGAGACATTGTTTGGTATAGGAAGTTTTGCAGCTGTCCGCCTTTGCTCTTTTGCCAAGGGAAAGTCAAAGAAATAATCAGATGAGTCATGCTCTGGAGTTTATTCTGAAGGATGCTTGGCATCATTTACCTACATTATGGAAGCTCTGGCTCTGCTCTACCTGAGTCAGGACTCTGTGTGGAAATAGAGTTGGCTTTTACCATCTTTGAGCAGCAGATGAGCTCCATGCCATGTTTGACTACCTCAAGGGTCTTCTTCTTTCCAGAAATGGAGATCATTTTTATCTTTTTAGCAAGGACCTTCTTGCAGTCATATATTACACCGCTCAGAAAAGGTTCTCAAAAGAATAAATGAATAAATGAGCAAGCTCGTTTGATGAATTTGTTTTTCTGAGTCATGTGCATCATATTTTATGTTTCCTCTCAGTTACAAAAGAGTAGCTTTATGTATTGAGTCCATTTGTTGACAAGTAACTCCTAGAATAATCAAATCATATTATGTGAGAACTGGTAGTAACCTCACATATCATTTGTTCTCTGTCATTAAAAATCTTTGTGCTCAGGTTTGCTGTGAATCTGAACCTGTTTAAAAATAATAGTTAAAAAAACACTGAAAACTGAGGGGAAGTGACTGGTCCAAGGTCATATAGCCAATAAGGGTAAATTCAATCTCCTTCCTTTCTACTTTCTTTTTCGTAAACTAAATTATACTGTTTTCATGTTTTATAGTTTATTTGAAAAGGGACATTTATTGGTTCTCAAAGAATCTTCATCTTAATGCTCCATCAACCATCCACAGTCATGAAGACACAATTAATTTGCCAGATATGATACACATTCATACATTCATTCAACAAATATTGAGAGTTTATTATGTATTCCAAGAATAAAGCAACATGTAGACAGGGAAGATTCCTTCCCACTGGGCTTTACATTCTAATTGCTCTTTAGGAAGAGGACTTCCTATACAACTATGTCACCCACCGACTAAATAACCTTAATCTTGTATTTCCTTACTTAAATAAAACCAAAGATTCACCTTGCTTTGTGGTTAGGAGGACCAAAGACAATGTCACTAAGTCAATTAGTAGAGTTCCAGTCACATAATAAGTTGATACATGATGGTTTTTTTATCATCAGTTCTAGGTGTTCCTGCTACCCCCATTTCAGTCCTGTTATTTTTCCTCTTCCAAGAGATGTAGTGTGGCACAAGAATAATGATGAAATTCCCTCCTGCTTGTAACCTACAGTCACACTTGCCCTCTTTCACAGACATTCTAGTGCCACCGATGCCTTTGCATATGACTTTCTGCCAGGAATATCCTGCCTTCCCACTGCTCACCTTTATCTTTGACTTTCTCATCTTTATCTTTGACTCTCTCATCTTTCTCTACTTTTGTTTGTTTCTATCTCAGTTTAATTGTCACTTGAATACAAATTTTTCTCTCACTTTCTTCACTGATTTAGTTCTTTCTTTCAGATTCTTACAACCATAGCCAGATACATAATTTGTGTAATTAACTGCAAAATGAAAAGTGTTTGATTTTGTGTTTTAAAAGCAAAACATCTGTCATTTTAGTGACTCAGGAGCATGAAGAAGGAGGATCGCAAGTTCAAGGTGAGCCTAGGCAACTATGTGAGACCCTGTCTCAAAATAACACATAACAGGACTGGTAATGTAGTTCAGTGGTAAAGCACTCCTGGGTTCAATTCCCAGGGTCAAAAGAAGAAAATCAAAATGCAGGTGTGTGTGGTGGTGCATAAACTATAATCTCAGCTTCTTGAGAGACTAAGGCAGAAGGATAATAAGTTCATGGCCAATTTGGACAATTTAAAGAGATCCTGTCTCAAAATAAAAATTTTATAAAAGAACTGAGGACGTGGCTCAGCAGTTGAGCACTAGCATGCCCCAGGCCCAGGTTCAAGTCCAAGTTGTAACAACAACAACAACAAAAAAAAAAAAAAAAATGGAAAGGAAAGAAGAAAGGAGCATCCTTAAGTGTTAAGTGTATTAGGTTTTTTTTTATAAATGTTTTTCCTTCCTTCTACCACCTCTTTCTCAACTTGTCGTGTTGTTTTATGTTTGGTATTTAATATTGTTCCAGGTAAAGAAAAATTTAAACATTCATTTATTAGTATAGATTTTTACCATCACTCTTTATATTGTGCAATGGCAGTTTTGATACAAACATAAAAGCATTCACATGTGGGAATAGGAATTGCAACTTCTATTTCATAGTGCATATGCATGTATATTTTAATCCTACCAGAACATTGCAAATGCTGCTGAGAGCTAACAGGTGTTGTAATTCCACTTCTTGAGATGCTCATGTTCTCTCAATATTCTCTATCTCTAATATCACTGATTGATATAGATATGTAAGCCTTAAAGGAACGGGAACTATATAGGTTGCCCTACCTTCCCCTTTGCCTCAAGGTCATCTTTTTTTTTTCCCATAAGTGTTTGACTAGCACAAAATATTAGCATAAGTAAGAAAAAATCGTGATAGGGCACTTTGATCATTCATAGTAGCATTATTCTCTTTCTGAAGTCAAAGTTCTGGTTAGAAGAGAGGTGTTGCCTCTCTGAGCTGTCAATACTCCTGCCTCCTCAGTCACTGATACAGCATACTTATCTTGTACTCATTTTAAGTCTCACTGAATATTCATGTTGTCAGTCCACTGGAGTCCCTGTTTCATGTGAATGGAGCATCAAGGAAGGGAGGATGTTCACACTGCATTATCACCTTTGCTTGTGCACATATTCTATTGTACAATCATATGTCAGACATAATTTCAAAGGTACTATTATCAATAATACTGAGTTAACAAGGGAGAGCAATAAAAGAAGGCCTCAGCCCTTCTGAGCAGGAGCTCCCATGAGCTTGCACAGTTGCAATGCCTGTGAAGCTGTCCCTGCTTGTTGCACCCTGTGCTCATCCAGGATAGTCCTCCTGGCTATTGCAATTATATATTTTTGAAGGAATATTTACTATTCAGCTCTCCTTAGTAAATTATAGGAATATCATAGGAATAGTTACATAGGTAGAATACATAGGTTGGTAGACAAGAAGTCTGAAATCTCCTTAAACAAACTACATATGTGTATAGTTAGAAATATATATATACATTTGAAATTTATAAGTACTTATCTGTCACGTCCTTTTCTCTTTGAGGTTATTTTACCTCCTAATTTTGTATGTTCTGTTTGATCAACCCTTAGCCATAAAGAGAATCAATGAGATAGACATCCATTCTGAGAGATCACTTCTCTGTGTGCATGTGTGTGTGTATGTGTTAATGAATGTATGACTAAAACACATAAAGAAAAGTGCTGTCCATTCATTAATAATAGATTGTCATATTGCTCAAGTTCCTAAAGGGAATGCATTTTCTATTTTTACAAGTCTTATTTTATTAGCCACACAAAGAGAAATAACAGTTCATTTAACTATGTCAAAACCAATAGAGACTCATTGCTATTTACTTTCTTTTGTGTAAATTTTAATGCATTTTTAATTCCACCCCACTGGTTGGTAAACCAACCATTACAGTTACTGCTGCCCTATAATGCATTTCAGTCATTTCTAATAAGCCTAGATTTTAAGATGATTTATCATTATCTCTATAAGCTACTGTGAATGGATTCTCTGCCTGAACTGCTGGATCCAGCAGCACACCAGCTAATGAAAGTGGATTTGGAAACATTATTCAAATAAACAAAACTGCTGAGATTTTTCTTTAGTCAAATATAATGTTCAGCAAAATCTGTAATCTCACATTTTGATTTTCTTTGCAGAAGTTATTCATTTCAATACCAATCCCCTGGTCCCTAGAGCCTGTGTGTCATTCTGTTTACGGCATAATTTCAAAGAAAATCATTCAGTCATGTAAGTCTAGAGTTTCCATGAATTTTCAATAGAAAAGACTAGGTTTAAGCACAATATACTTTCATTATTTCTTAGCCATGAAAAAAGAAATGCATAATATATAAATGTTGGTTCACCATCCCTTCTATAGAGTCAAATAAATAGATAAGTTTATATCTAATAATAACATTTTAGATGATAAAGTAATACAGAATAGTCAAAAGTGGGTATAGTTGTTAGATTTAAAATAACAATGAAATCCATCATTTAAAAGAGAGTATAATGACTGTGGAATTGTGAAGATTGTATTTTGGTCAACATTTATCCACTAATATGAGTTACTAATAATTCAACAGTAGTTTTGATTATATTAATAAACAAGAATGACATGAGTTCTCTCTTTAGAGAGAAGGTACAGACAAGGTCAGTGACCAGGGCCAGAAAGCAAGTCACTTCCATTCTGGGTTCCTCTATTTATAATAACCAGATTCACTTAATTGCAAACATAACTTCCATGTGTTACTGTAAACACAAAATAAATGTTACATATTTCCTACTTTTATGGACCTTATATTCTCTAAATAAGAAAGTGTTCAAACAAGTTTCCTTGGGAGTTGTAAATAATTTGTAAAGATAACTATGAAAGATGGTGAATGAGTCAGACAATGGTATGAATCTACATCGTGTACAAACATGGGAGTGAAAAGTTGTACCCCATTTGTGTACAGTGAATCAGAATGCAGCCTGTAAAAATAAAAAAATCAAAAAAATGGAAAATGGGAATTTTAAGGAAAGAGAATAGAGGAGTATTTCTAGTGGTGAAGATTGTGCAAGTATATGATACAGTCCCATATGGCTGAGTACAGGGGATATGGATACATTGTGTGCTTCCTCCTTTTCCTGTAATAGCATGGTCCTGTGACATTTTCATAGACAAGGAGGCCAGGCCATTCTTACCATCTCAACACAGCTTTCTCTACCATTCCTCCATAGGCCTTTTATGAGAAAACCAACCACTTCCTGTGGTGTGCCACTGCATGGCTTTACTATTAAAAGGCTATTTATTTATGAGGTTGTTAGTCTTACTAAATTTCAATATCTTTCAAGACAAGCACTATGTCTTGTTTTTTTTTTTTTTTAATACCTTCCATTGTCTAGATTGGATACGTCCAAATAAATGTTAAACTGAATGGACTTGGAGCCAAGAGAAAATGTGAATGTAAAAATGGATTGAAACTAGAGACCAAGAATCTTGAATGCTCTGTTTAGTAATTTAAAATTATGAAGCCCCCTTTCCCTGTATATAATAATAATAGCTAATAATTTTATTCTCTTCCCTATTTTAAGTGGTATACATATTTTATACTAGATGATATTGCAAATAGTCTAGTCTTTATAAAAACCCAATGATACAGGTGATATTATTAGATTATTCCCATGACAGAGTAGAATGCCAAGTCCTGCTGATTCAGGGGCTGCTCCAGAATGAAAAAGTGACTAAATGGTGGAGACAAAATTGGAACTCTCATCACCTGCCGCAGGATAAATGAACACTCACAGCTATGAAGAAGAACATGCTTCAAAAGAATTAATTTTGTAGAAATACCCAAGAAGAACCAGAGAGGGGAGACCAAAGCCAAATATTTCAATTTTGAAGAGATTGAAATAGGAAAGACAAAGAGTACCCAAATTATGGTTACAGAGGCAACAATTAAAAGGAGAGTTTTGTTTGGTTTTCATTCAGAATTAAAGGAGTTGCAAAATCATTATGAGAGGATAAGAGAAAACATAGGAGTAAAAGACTGCTCAATGTTGAGCCCATATAATTGGAAGGAGGGTGTTGTTCTTATTCACAAAAAGATGTAAACCCAGAAAATAAGCAAGGTCAATAAGGAAGATCATAATTCTGTGATCAATAGTACAGTTTGTTTATTATTTATAAATTAGAGAAGTCTGAATATATCATCCTTTTGTGGTTCTACTCCTTGGAGAAAAAGAGCTATTTACAATAAAGCTTATAATTACTATCATTGTTGTCATTTGTATTCTGGTTTTGCAGAGATTTTTCCTCAAGACAAAACTGACTTCTTTTGAAAAGCAATCACCATATGTAAAGTTTTTTTTGTTTTTTTTTTTTTTTTTTTGGTGAGGTTTCTGAATGAGTAACTAAAAACCTAGTATTTTTTATTAATTTTTTTATTCTAATTAGTTATACATGACAGTAGAATACATTTGTGCATTTTGCTAAGTCAGAAAAATCATTATATTTTTTCATTTTTCTGATTATACATGTTATAGGAACACATCAGTCATGCAGTCATATACATATATGAGGTAGTGATGTCTGTTTCACTCTACTATCCTTCCTACACTTCACTCCCCTCTACCTAAAGTAACTCTATTGTTCCCTAGTGCCCCCTCCCCCTTATTGTGAATTAGCATCCACATATCAGAGAAAACATTAGGCTTTTGATTTTGGGTTTGGCTTATTTCACTTAGCATGATATTCTCCATCTCCATCCATTTACCAGCAAATACTATAATTTCATTCTACTTTTAAACTGAGTAATATTCCATCATAATACATGTGCCACATTTTCTTTATCTTTTCATCTGTTGAAAGACAAATAGTTTGGTTCTGTAGTTTAGTTATTGTGAGTTCAGCTGCTATAAATATTCATGTGGCTGCATCACTGTAGTATGCTGATTTTAAATTTTTGGGTATAAACCCAGGAGTGGGATAGCTGGGTCAAATGGTGGATTCATTCCAAGTTTTCTGAGAAATATCTATACTGCTTTCCACAATTGTTGCATGCCCACCAGCAATGTATGACTGTACCTTTCAACCCACCTCCTCCGCAACATTTATTGTTGCTTATATTCTTGATAATTGCCTTTCTGATTGGAGTGCAATGAAATCTTAGAGTAGTTTTGATTTGCATTTGTCTAGTTATTCAAGATGATGAACATTTTTTCATGTTTGTTGATCAATTATATTTCTTCTGTGAAGTGTCTGTTTAGTTCCTTAGCTCATTTATTGATTGGGTTATCTGTTTTATTGGTGTTAAGTTTTAGAATTCTTTATATGTCCTAGATATTAATGCTTTATCTGAGGGGTATGTGGAAAAGATTTTCACCCAATCTGTAGGCTCTCTCTTTACATTATTGTTTCTTTTGCTGAGAAGAAGCTATTTTACTTTGAATCCATCCCATGTATTAATTCTTGATTTTACATCTTGTGCTTTAGGAGTCTTGTTAAGGAAGTCGGATACTAGACTGACATGGTGAAGATTTGGGCCTACTTTTTCTTCTGTTAGGTTCAGGGTCTGTCTTCTAGTGCCTAAGTCTTTTATCTACTTTGAGTTGAGTTTTGCACAGGGTAAGAGATAAAATTTTAATTTCATTTTGTTATATGTGGTGTTAATATCCTGCATCCTATCATACCATAATGATCTGACATTAGAATCAACAATAAAATAAAAAATAGAAACTACTGTAACACATGGAGACTAAATAATACACCCTTGAATGATGAATGGATAGTAGAAGAAATCAAGGATCAAATAAAAAAAATACTTAGAGGTAAATGAGTATACTGATACAACATACCAAATTCTCTGGGACACTATGAAGGCAGTATTAAGAGGAAAGTTTATTGCACTGACCTCATTTATTAAAAGATTAAAAAGTCAACAAATAAATGCCTAACATTACATTTCAAAGTCCTAGAAAAAGAACAAATCAACACCAAAAAGAGTAGAAGAAAGGAAATAACTAAAATCAGAGCTGAAATCAATGAAATTGAATAAAAAAGAAACAAATCAAAATATTGACAAAAAAAGTTGGTTCTTTGGGAAAAAATTCAGTAAAATTGATAAACCCCTAGCCATACTATTTTTTGAGAATTCAGTGTTTATATTCATATATATACTCCGCCATGAAGAATGATAAAATTGTGGCATTTGCAGGCAAATGGATGAAATTGGAGAATATCAAGCTAAGTAAGATAAGCCAATCTCAAAAAACTAAAGGAGGAATGATCTCATTGATAAGCGGATGAAGACATATAATGGGGGGTGGGAGGGGTTAGCGTTAGGGTTAGGGTTAGGTTTAGGGTTAGGGATAAGGAGGGTGGTAAGAATGGAGGAAGGAAAGACTGTATAGAGGGAAAAGAGGGGTGGAAGGGGTGGGGGGGAAGGGAAAAAATAATAACAATATGAATCAAACAACATTACCCTATTTAAATTTATGATTACACAAATGGTATGCCTTGACTCCATGTACAAATAGAGAAACAACATGTATCCCATTTGTTTACAATAATAAAAAAAGAAAGTTAATAAAATAAAAAAGTTCAACAACAAAAAAAATTTACTCAAACTCAAAAAATTTGTTTACTCACCTATAGAGTAATGGGAACAGTTTTGGGACCAATTTCATAAAGTTGTTGACAGGATAAAATGAAATATTATATATAAAATGTTTAGTATGGCTTTTAGCTCATAGTATACTCATCAAAATATTAGCAATGATTGTTATAGTATTATTGCTGGTTTTATTTTTACTGGATTTCTTGATAATTTGTGCCTCACCGGAGAAATAATCATAAAATAGTTAAGATTTATTTCAAGATAGTATATAAAATGTTTTATAGCCATAATTACAGGAATCAAATTCTTCCTAAACCCTACAACATTAAAGATTTTCTTTATCTGAACTAATTTGTATTTTTAAATATTCAGGATTTATATTCCCCACCATTCTGTCATCACTCTGAGTTTGAGGTAGAGCGAGTAAGGACAGAAGGAACAGGTAGTATTGAACACAAGGAAAGAAATATACTATAGAGCAGTTCATCTTCAACATGTTCAGAAAATGAAGCACATGGAAAAGCAATGTTACTATCTGAAACATTCACATGGAATTTTTTTAATGACATGCATATTTGATGCATTTAATTTCATTTTAAAATCTGGAAACAATTTTACTACATCAAAACAGTACTGTGCAAATTTTAAAAGCTCTAAATCCTCAGCTCTGTGAACATAAATGAACAGATCATAAACAAATCAAAGTAAAAGTGACTTTTTCTGAGTTCTTCCAGTAACATGTTTTGCTACACGTTTTATTATCTTTTAATGCTCAAGATGTTCAATGGCAATAAAATTTTTAAATATGTAGTAAAGTAATATAAAATTAAGTCAATATGATAAATAACTTTCTTTTCCTCCCTTATAAAATGAAAATAGTTACTAAGTTTTATTGTAGCCTGAGAACATGATCTTACTTGTCAACCAACAACGTTCCCTGTAAGCACAGCCTCTGAATCACATCACACAACTAAGAAAGCAAAGGAAAAGCCCTACTTAAATAAGATGGATTTATGCATCTTTAATTGCAACACTTTAAAAAAAGACATGGAGGTGATATATCCTCATGGGTATAATAAGAATCAATGGTGAGATGTGGCTGCCAAAGAAGCTAATTGGACTTAGACTACATTAACAATAAAATTATCTCTAAAGCAAAAGAGATGACATTTCTTCCTGTTCCAAAATGAAGAGGAAACACCTAGATTACTTGATCCAGTTCGAAGTTTGGAATGTTAGCTTAGGTAGAAATAAATGACAGACATTCAGGATTTTGTCACAATTACCATGAAGGAAACCCGGTCTGAGAGTCACCTCATTACTGCTCTCCAATTATCAGTACACTCAACCCCAGCAAATACTGTTGGCCAGGCTTCTGCCAGCAGAAAAGGAAGAAGAGGGCAGAAACCATGAACATAATAAAGTACGAGTATGCAATTTTGTGGCTGGAGACCTCACTGAATGTTAGAAGTCCTATCACCTAGAAATACACATGATAGCTACTGGTCACAGTTGTTTTATCTGAGCACCTGACATATGAATGGAGGGGAACTGCAGATGCAAAACAAACATTACATTTTGAAGATTTATCATAAAAAAATGGAATATAAAATATTTTATTTTTAACTTTATAGTGATTTTATGTTAAGATGATAATGTTTTAGATGTTTTGTGTTAAATAAGATGTAGTATTCTAATTAACTTCATTTCTTTTCACAGTTTTATAATGTGCCTACTAAATTTTTTAAAATGTACATGTGCCTAATATCATATCCATTGGACATTCCTTTTCTAGAGTAGAAGTCAACATATTTTAAGTGATTAGCCAGTTATTGAATGTTGAAGGTTTTATCATTGAATCAACTACTCAACTCTTCATGCAGTATGGTAGCAGCAATAGGTAATGTAAACAAATTCATGTAACTATGCTGCAATAAAAATTTTCATGGAGACTGAAATTTATATTCCTAATTTTTAACTGAAAAATTGAATTACATGTATTTATCATGTACAACATGGTGTTTTAAAATATGTATACATGGTAAAATTGCTAAATTGAACTAATGAATATATGTATTATCTTCCACGCTCAATATTTTTTGTGGTGACTACACTTAAAATCTACTGCCTTAGCAATTTTCAAATATATAATGCATTGTTATTAACTATGTTATAATACATAGTTACCTTTTGGTACAATAGATCTCTGGGATGAATCCTTAAGTGAAATTTTGCATCTGTTGACCAACATCTCCCAAAACCCACACCCCTTCATCTCCTGATAACCTCCATTCTTCTCTCTAATTCTATTAGTTCAACGGTTTATTATTTTTTAGGTTCTATAAATAAATGAGTTCAAGGGATATTTGTCTTTCTCTGCCTTGCTATTTCATTTAAAATTCTTCTGGGTTTGTGAATTTTCATAAATGATAGGACTTCCTTCATTTCTAAGGTCAGATAGAATTCCATTGTGTATATATCCATTCACTCACTGATGGACAGAGAGCGAGTCCATATTTTTGCTATTTTAAATAGTGCTGCATTAAGCATAAAAGTACAGATATCTCATTGACATACTGGTTTCATTTCCTTTGGATACATACCCAATAGTGGGATTGCTGGAACATATGGTAGTTCTATTTTTGATGTTTTCGGAACCTCCATACTGTTTTCTATAATGGCTCTACTGATTTACATTCCAACCAACAGTGTGCAAAGATTCTTTTTTCTCTGCAAGCTTGCCACTTCTTATCTTTCCTCTTTTTGATAATAACCATTCTAACAAATATGAAGTAATATTTCATGGTGGGTTTATATTTCCTTTCCCTGATCGTTAGGGCTCTTAAAAATGTTTTAATGTACCTGTTGACCTTTTGAAGGACTTATTCAAGTCATTTGCCCATTTTTTAATTGGGTTATTTGCATTCTTGCTATTGAGTTGTTTGTATAGTAGTTTTGGATAGTAACTCCTCATCAGATTTATGGCTTGCAGATGTTTTTTTCTCATTTTGCAGGTAGTTTCCATGTTCTGTTCATTGTTTTCTTTGCTGTGCAGAGGTCTATCTTTTGATAGACTCTTGTTTGTCTGTTCTTTTGTTGTCTGCTTTGGGGGGCATATTCAAAAACTTCCTGCCCAACCAAAGTCATAGAGCTTTCCTCCTTGTATTATTTCAGTAGTTTTATAATTTAAGCCTTATATTTAAATGTGAAATACATTTTGAGTTGATTTTTGTATATGGTATGAGATAAAGCTACAATTTTATTCTTCTGTATGTGAATGTTTAGTTGTCCACACATTATTTGTTGAAGAAACCGTTCATCCCCCATTTTATGTTCTTGGCACCTTTGTCAAAAATAAATTGACACTAGACATGTGGATGTGTTTCTGGGATCTCTATTATTTTCCATTTATTAATGTGTGAGTTTTTATTACCAATATTATTTTATTGGTTACTATAGCTATGTTGTACATATTAAAGTCAGATAGTGTGATTCCTGCAGCTTTGTTCTTTTTACTCAAGATTGCTATTCCATGTCTTATATGGCTTTATGGGAATTTTAAGATTGTTTTTTTCTGTTTCTGTGAAAATGTTATTAGAATTTTGATAAGGATTGCATTGAATCTGTAGACTAATTTGGATAATACAGACATTTTAACAATGTTGATTTTTCCAATTCATGAACATAGTCTATCTTTCCATTTATTTGTGGCTTCTTCCATTTCTTTCATCCATGTTTTATAGTTGGCAAGAACAATGAAATATAAATGTCATCAGTTTTCACATGCCACAATATATTACTGCTTTCTAAATTTGTTTTCAATAATTTCAAAAATAACAAAAGGCATACTTTGACATATAAGATAGGTTGCTTGTGGAAATAACTTGCCATCTTCTGTTTTAAACTTTATTATGTTTATGAGTTTCAGTTTTTAGTAAAATTATTTATACATATCTATATTTTTAAATGTGTTACATGTAGTTTGGTATACAAGTATTTCCTCCTTGAACTTTCAAGTAAGGTAGCTTGTAAGTAACATTATAATTTGCTAAAAATGAAGGATAAATTTGGCCACAGATATACTGTTTTTAAAAGTAGCAAGTTTTCTGATACTGGTTGTACTCAAATATAAGTTATATACTACATGAGATTTCTTATGAAAATTAAACACTATTGTGTGATTTAATTAGATGTATAATGACTTCCTTTCAAATCCTAAACACAGGTTTTGTTATGTTTTATATTGACTCAATTTTAGTTCAAATGTGTGTGCGATGATTCAACAAAAGATCTCAGTGTATCTTCTGACTGTTTTCATGAAAAGTCAGTTTATTACATAGAAAATCACCAATTCATCAAAAAGCTTCAATAGGAACTTCAAATTGGATTGACCACATTTCTTTCTATGTTGCTGGTAGAATACTGTATGGTTATAATACAAAGAAATAAGATTATGGTAAGAAAATTGGTATAATTCTTCCCTTAGCTGTCAATGTGCTAATAATGAATTATCTTCAATTTATCTGGGCACATAACCAATGATTGGAAATAAATTGAAAATTAGTATTTTACACTGTACATTTAATAAATACTCCTACAAAATTTTGATCCTCTTTGCTAATTCCTTTCATGCTCTTTGGCTGAGTTACAACGATGGAATATGTGATGCAATTACACTCAGTTTATATTTCTTTCTTTAATAAATTAGTCTCAATCACTAATGGATTCTTTATACTGATTGAATTTGTGTGTTGAATTTCTTTAAATTGTCCAACCATATTTCAGGGTTAAATACAAAAGTCTGTCAAGCTATTAATTTTGTGTTGCTGTTATTGTTTGAATGATGTAGGTGGTCTCAGCTATAGCAGGAGATTAAATTAATTTCTGTTGTTGCCTGAGCCCAGCCTTTCTGTATGTATAATGTATCTATGACATTTGTCCACATTCCAGGAGAGGATGAGGAAAACTCATCAGAATGAATGACCAATCTACATTAAACTGATGACTTTCAGTGAGACTCCTTTTGATACCCAATGCATTGAAACATTACCTTTCTGAAGAATGAGTTTAGCAATGAGAATTCCATAACTGAATGCACACGAAACCAAATCAATCAAATCAATCTATTTCAAGGACAAAAAGAGACAATGTAGAGTATCTTCCAGCTTCTGACAAAAATCAACATGCCTGAGATCCAGTGTATAAAGAGGCAATTCTTTCAATGGAATGTTTTGCTTTCTAATCCACATGGCCTGTAAATTTACAACTTTGTTCTGGAGTCTAGGAAGAAATTTTATTTTTAGAACATAAAATTCAATACTATGCAAATATCCTTTGAGAGTAGATCATAAGTTTCTCCTGTAATCTCTCCAGAGGGTAAATTTTCATTTGCAAAACAATCATAATCCTTAAAGCCTTTATAAAAACCTAGATGGGAAGCAGGACAAAAAGGTCTTTGTGAAAAAGACCCCAGGGAATATATGTAGCCCACATCCATCATTCTCAGTGTCTCTCTCATTACACATAAATTTATCTTCAAGAGAGGGAGGAGCAGCTCATATTGATTTTTTTCTGTCTGGGGATAGAAATGCAGAACTAGTCAATTACAGTACTTCATATTTTCTTGTTGCTGGTCTGAGCATACAAGTTTCCTATTAGGCATATACTTCATTCCAGTTTATGTTTACATTCCTGGTTTCCAATCAATATTTAATGTAAACTTTAACATAGTATTTTAGAAAATATCTTGTTCTACTTTGTTTTGTAATTATAAAAGTAATAGACACATACCTACAGACTAGAAAAAATATTAAAACCAACACAATAAAAAGTCAATTATAGTTCTATTATCCATAGACAACATTTTTTTAAATATACATCTTTCCAGTTCATTTTCATTAATTTATTCAATTATTAAATAGACTTACGTACATCTCAAGTACCATACTGTCAATTGGGAAGATGACGATGTTCTACTGTTTTTTCATTCACGAAATTTATCACTCAGTCTGAGAGAAAAAGTAATTCAAATAACATGCTTTATGCTTTGATAGAAAGAAGGAAAGTGTAAGAGCCACTCATGAATGAAAACAAGAGCCCAGACCTGGGGGACAGCTGAGAAGGCTTTATAGGAAAAATACTTGTTAAGTTTTTGTCTTAACAAAAGTATTATTTTATACTGTACTTTTAATAAGTACTCCTACAAAGTTATCATCTTCTTTGCTAATTCCTTTCATGCTCTTTGAGTTATAAGTATAGATATGTGATACAATTACACTCAGTCTTAGGACTGAATGACATTTAGGTGAATAGAGAGAAAGTAAACGGAAAAGCATGGACCCAGAGTAAGGGCCAAGATAAAAGGTGTGGTGGGTATTCTAGGAAATACACAGAAGTTCTTTATAGTTTTTGAGAGTGAGCAGGACATCTGAAGAAAGTGGGAATAAAATACAGTGATCATTGAACAGTGATCCATCAAAGGAATGAATATTAATTAGGCTACAGGCCAAGATGCTATAAAATGAGACCTTACATACAGTATTGCAAGAGAGATGGAAATTGAGTTCTTTCTCAAGTAACCACAGAGCAAAAGGTGAGTGACCCATTGAGGGCAGGCCATTCTGTTTTACCAAATCATCCAATCCAAATGCCAGAATTCTTTGTTTTCTTTTCTTTTTTTTTTTTTTTTTTGATTAGCCATTCCCCTGAGTGTTGTTTATGTGGACCATGGTCCATGTTATGTCACCTGTACTACATCTCAGTTTTAAACCTAAAAGAAAATGAGGAAGTGGACAACACACAATTTTCATTTGAGGATCTGGTGTGAATATATTCATTCTGTTTTTGATCGTTTGGTCACATGACCACTATGGAAAATACTATCTCTAGTTGGGTAACCAAATGCATATTACCTTAAATTCTGAAATGAAGATTCTGAATTAAATAGAAAAATGGTAGAATATTTACCTCACTATGATATGGAGACTGAAATGTATTTTGAAAATTATATAAGGTATAGAAAATTTTAAACAAAGGAATATTATTATCCAATATGATTTCTAGAACTTACCTTTGGCTATGAAGTAGAAGAAGAATTGTAGTCTAGCAGGGATAGAAATAGAACTGCCAGATGGGAGGTTATTGCAAAAATTCAGGCAAGGGGTAAAGGTATCATGGGATAGGATAAAGACAGAAGAATTGTGAGAAGAAAGGTAGTTAATTTATAAGGCAAAATGAATAACCCATATGGTTGACTTTCAGGACTGGATGCATAGTTTAATATGGAAGATGATGATGAAAGATTGAAAATTCAAGATGCCTAGTTGGCAACTGAGTGGATGGTACCATTCACTGATCATACCCATGGATTTTGTGCTGTTTTCAAGATCACTACATCTAGTAGCTTAAAATAACAACTCTTTATTTAGCTCTTGATTGTGTGAGTCAGTTGGACACTGCTTGGCTGAGCTGTTTCTTGCTGGTCTCAGCTGGACTCATGCATCTTAGGCCATCTGTAGGTCAGTTAGGATTCTGGGACTGCCTGCTTATGAACCTGGCATGCCAAGGGCACCTTGGCCCAAATTCTCCAATCCACCAGTAGGTTAGCATGGACTTATGAACATGGCACTAGCAGATTCCAAGAGCAGAAAGAGAAGAGAAAAAAAAAAAAAAAACTCTATACAAAAACAACCTTAAAATCTCTGCTTATACCCTTTGTGCTTTGGTTTTACTAAGCCACATAAAGCAAAGCACATGACCATGCTTAAGTCAGTGTAGAAGGGAGTCATGAAGATGTTAAAAGCTGTTATTAGAAGGAACTGTTATAGGAAGCTATGCACATGATACAGTAGAGAAATTACACTGGACTTAACTTTTGGAGGCAGTGAGTGAGTGAGTGCATTTCTTTCAGACAAGTTCACATAATTTTGAGCATCACTTCACTTCCTTGGATTCCAATTTTTGTACCTGTAGCAATTGAGCCTGATGAGCTCCAGTGTCCTTTTGTTCTCTAACATTTATGATACAAATTGATTAGTATTGTGTATCCAGTGTAGAAACAAAATACCATTTTGAAATTCAGACTGTAGTATATGGTTTATTTCAACAAGGAGAAAAAAATCGGAGTATGTGTTGAGTTTTCCCATTCTGTGATTTGAGAATCTGGCACTGATTGGCTAACTGTGATGTGCCAATTTGTTGTTACTGCAATATTTTTATACAAATCAGCATTAGTCAACACATAAATGATCCTATTATGTAGTACTTTCAATATATAAAACTAGATGTGACAGTGCTCTTTACTGTTTGGGATGACAGAAAACATAAAAGAACACTGTTTTCTAAGTTATAGATTGCAGACTGTTTAGTGACTTTCATTATAAATCTTTGATGAAAGTTTGTATTTATTGCCTACATCAAAATGTTATCAGCTGCTGGGACAAGGCTTACACTGTTTAGTCTAGGTAAAGGAACTATAATAGAATCTTATGACTTAAAAGCTAAAAAGGACTTTGGAAATGATTATACTTAAATTGCTAATTTTATTGTGATTTTTATGTTTAAATAAAACAACTGCCAGAATGTGGTGACATCTTGGACAAGTCATAGGTTGAGAATGCCTTACATATTGTAATTCACCTCCAAGTTCAATTTCATTTATAAAAATGGACTCTTATAAAAAGTCCTATACTAGAACTTCTAACTGAAAATAGATTAGTTATCTGAAGAAATCAAGAGATTTGCATAAGTGCACTCTGCCAAATCATTGTAAGGAGACATGAAATATGTTGTGTAGTAGAATTGGACTTGTCACTACAGACCTACCACCCACTAATCATAAGCAAAAATTTGTTTCTCTTTCTTTCAAAATTTTTATTGATGTTATAGGCATACATAATGATGGGATTTGTTGTTACATATTCACATATGTACACAATATAACAATATAATTTGGCCAACAGCACTTCTTCCCTCTCTCTCCACCTCCAACCCCTTGGTCCCTTTCTTCTACATATCTTCCTTGTTTTCCATGAGATCAATGGACCTCCATCTTTCTTTGCCTTTTTCCTCTTTAGCTTCTGCATATGAAAGAAAACATAAGAGGGCCGGGGATATAGCTCAGTTTGTAGAGTGCTTGCCTTGCAAGCACAAGGTCCTGGGTTCAATCCCCAGCACTGCAAAAAAAAAAAAAGAAAAAGCTTAACATAAGGGTCTCTAGTTCCATCCATTTTCCTGCAAATGACATTTTTCTTTATGACTGAATAGAATTCCATTTTATATATATAAATATGTATATATACAAAATGTATAATGTATATAAAATGTGTAATATATGTAAAATGTAGATAAAGAAAATGTGTGTGTGTGTGTATATATATATATATATATATATGCATTCATTTATATATATACACACACCCATTTTCTTTTTCAATTCATCTTTTGATGGATACCTAGGCTGATTCTATAGTTTGGCTGTTATAAATTGTGCTGCTATAAATCTGGATATGCATATATCTTTGTAGTATGAGGACTTTATTTCTTTAGGACAAATACTAAGAAGTGGTATAGCTGGGCCATATGGTATTTCAATGCCTAGTCTTTTTAAGGACCTCCATACTGATTACCATAATGGTTATACTAATTTACAATCCCAAGGACAAAATATTTAATGTCCTCAAAATGTCTCTGTTTCCTCATATAAGAAAATTAAAAGAAATTTTTTCATCTTTCAAAGATTTTTATGTGGATTAGGTAAGTTAACATTTAAAAAAACATCTGGCATTGAACTCAGGCCATAAAATTTTCTCAAAAACATTATATTTTATCTCAAGTAGATCAACTCAATGGAATGGTCTTGGATTATAATTTTGATGAGAATTTGTAAAAATGAATTAATTTTCAGTATCTATTTTGATAAAGAAGTCTTTATACTTCATGCTTGGTAGTTGTCAAAGTGAATCGATATAATACCCTTAAGTGCTATATGTATCTTATGGGAATATTAATAGTTTGAGTACTGAATTGAATGCTAGTCCCATCTTTCATAAATAAACACAAATTCTTGTTCCACCTTTCATGAGTAAGTCCAGTATTTGTAATCGTAAGATTCTGATTTCACCTCTAAAACAAGAAATATATATATATATATATATATATTCACCTATATATTTTGGAAAATATAATAAATTATTTTGAACTTATACATTATTTTGAAAAACAAATATCCTCAAAATGTGAACTTATTACATATCACAGAATAAATACTTTGAATTAAAAAAATCCTAAAATTGTGAACTGATTATATATCAAAGAATAAATACTTTGAAAGCAATCTAGGAAATATATAGTACATTACTAAAGGGAAACAGTGAAATCCCATTTGCCATTAAGGTCCTGAAAAATAGAAGTCTTTACATTTGGGTATATCCTTTAATTCTATTTCTGTTCAATATTCTTTTCCAAATGGCTTATCTAAATATTCAGAAAAGTAACTGTATATTCTGTGTGCACTGACACTCCAGCACCTACTGTTTAACTGCATTTCCTGCTCCTTCAGTCTGCCTACCCATTTTTACATATTTCTTTTAAGTTCCCTCTTCTTTGTCTGAATACCACAAAGATAAAACTGTATCAGATAAAAGATGATCTTAATATATATTACATACTTACTGATACAGAAATTGAACAAGAAAAATGCATATACACACATACATGATAAAACATTTTTATTGTAGTTCCTAATGAATTAATCAGATTGTGAAATTATACACAGTATCCTCATATACCAAAGGATATTTCACACCCTTTTTATCTTATTATTTTTCCCCTTCTGACCAGAAATGTGCCATGTAGAGGGCTACAGAGGGTAAAACACACAGGCAGAATATTCCCCAGTTAGAAGAAAATGAACTGTCTGTCTTGCTTTAGATTTGATGTGCTACCGACTTGTGATAGTTTCATTTTGATTTCATTACTGGGCAACCAGAATGAATTGACAGAGAAAGCAATCAACACAGGATGCACCCACTGGAACTTGGAATACAAAATGTTGACTGCTTCTGTCAACGTGGCCAATTACCAAAGGTACTCACAGGGTAAGTGATAGCCAGAATAAGTCACATGGTTCCATGGACTACATCCTGCATACCTATTTGTGAATCCAGAGTCGATGCCGAATGACAGACTGCTTTGTCAATATTACACTTCAGGTGAATGCACTGTTCATACCATGTTCTCAAGGCAGATGCAGATGTTTGTAGAAAGATAACTGAAAGTGTGTTTGTGTTTGTGTATGTGTATGAGAGAGAGGAGGGAGAAAGACAATTAAAGAAAGAGAGATATTGATTGATGGTATGTGGATGTCAGGTTCCAGAAAATAATATATCAGAAAATTATTTTTTAACTAATTCAACCTAATCTATTTACCATGTGGATTGTTTCTTGGCTAAAGAATAACATTTGAAAAGACAACACAGACTCAGATTCTAGGAGCTCATGGACTCATGCCCTGCAAATAGTTTACAATCAGCTGTTCATTTAACAGATATTTATTGAGCACTTGTTATGTGCAGGTGCTCTTTGCTGAGTAATGGAGATATAAAATTAAACAAGACAGGTATAATACTTATCCTCATGGAATTTATAGTTTGGTAAGGGAGAAAGAAAAATTTAAAACCTGAACTATTATAGTATGGAATAGGCAAAGTATAGGATGCTGTCAGACCTATAAATTCAGATTTTTAGATCAATGAAGATTTTAGAAAGAACTGGTATCTAAATCAATACCTAAACTACAAGTTATAGTTACCTGAGAAATTGGGAAAATAATGATTACTCTTCACAGTTAAAGCTGGAGGAATAAAGGTGATAAGAAAGCATGAGGCTAAGAGAACAGGATAATTAACATGCAAATATTCAGACTGTCAATGGGACAGTGTGAGGGGAAGAGTCAAAAGAAGAGCTTGAGAGGTAGGCAGAGGACCCATCCCACATAGTTATGCAATTAGCTTTAACTCGTGAATACTGAGGAGATAGTTAAATGCTGTGATATGGTTTAGTAAGATAAGCTATAGTAATAGCAATAATCTCTGTAAGTAAATATGTTTTAGATATATAGATAAAGATGATATAAATTCACATATGCATTAAATATATTATAATTGTAAAGCAATTAAGAGGAACACAAAAACAGAAGCAAGTAGCTGTTTGGCGGTCTTGAAATATTTATAGGAAATGAAAATTTTATTTTAAATTGGATCTTGAAGGGAGAGTCCCTGTCTACTTTTGGCACTGAGTGATTTTGCAGTTCAGTTGCAGCTGCATCTCAGCAATGGAGAAACCTCTGCTCATACCCTGAGTTGATTGTGCAAGTTTATGAGATGCTATGAACTCTGTTACATCTAAGAGAATCCCACGGGAAATAATTACATTTTTTCCTCTCTCGTTGTTTCTTGTGAAGATGCAGGAATGTTGGATGCAATGTATTTATAGACAACTCCTACCATTAGAAAGTGTTCCATGGCATGAACTTGAGTTGGTTTCCTTGGGATCCCCAACGCTGGTCTTAACTTTATCTAATGTGGCTATATTTTTCACAAAGTCTAAAACATCTTCCACATGTCAGTTTGCTGTGTATTTGAAGTGAGGAATTGTCCCTTCCAGGTATTTTCTTATAGTCTTATAGACTAAACTACCCCAGTTCTTCTAGCTATTTTTCATATGACATGAAAGCATGTGATCATTTCACTTCCATTACTTGTGAAAAATTGACAAAGACAGACAATAGCACTTGCTGCTACCATTGTAACTTCATTTATTTATTTATTTATCTTTTGGTACGAGGGATTGAGCCCAAACTTGCTTAACCACAGACCCCTGTCTCCAACCCTTTTTTTTTTTTTTAATTTTTTATTTTGAGACAGAATCTTGCTAAGTTGCTTAGTTCCTTGCTAAATTGCTGAGACTGGTTTTAAATTTGCGATTCTCCTGCCTCAACCTCCTGAGTCCTGCCCCACCAGGGTTACAAGCGTGGGTCACTGTGCCCAGGTACCATGGTAACTTCTAATAGGAATTGTTGTCTCTGTTAATCTCCCTAATATCTTGGCTATTGTTTTCTGAACACCTGATCCTTCTTAGTGCAATTAAAAATCTCATTCCTTAAAATGTTGTTAGGATATAATTTCAATAAAGAAAATAGATTTTTCACTATTATATTAATCGGTTATCTGAAAGACTGAAAGTTTACCAGCAGCTTTGATGAGCAAAGGGAATTGGCTTAGAAATTGATGTTTTTATAGATTGGTGAAATATTCACAACTATTGACAATAATAATAGTGAGAATGTTGCTGCTGATTCGTAGATTGTTTTCTAAATCTTCTTTATTTTTGCTCTGCTATATACACATTCATTTACTTTGGTTTAGTATTGTGATGTCTAAAATCAAATCTGAGTCCTGGCTTGCAAATTCAAGCTTGATTATTTTTCATCTGTACTGGTCCTTAGCTTGACCCTGATAATTTTTCTCCATCATACGTAATATATCCGTTTTAAAGATGGTAAAAGAGAGAGGCAATTCAAAACAAGAAGTCAAAAATCATCAGAGTTTCAGAGATGTGTTTTCATTTTCGGATACAACATTGCTGGTGTATTCATTTGTACAATTCAGGTCAACAGAGCATTTATAGCAAAGCAACAACAAACTTATTAAGCTCTAGGCATGTACCACATTAGAAAACGGGGTACAGTTGTAACCCAGGCAAACACAATCATAGAACTCATGTCATCGATGTTCTAATTGGTGAGATAGACAGTGTTCATTTGGACACTGTCCAGTCGAACAAAATTGTCCTTCATGCCACATAAGATCAGAGTTGTTCCCAATATTTTGTCTTCATGAATGAAGTTCCCCTATATGAAACATGCTGTTTGTTCACCCACTGCTGCCAGACTTTTCAACTTGGCAGTAATCACCCTTTATCATCAAATGGGGAAAAAGAACATTTCATGTTAACTTTTATTTAGTAACCATAGAGAGGTGATTACCTTGGTACCCTGTTCCCTTATTCAGATCTATAAATTTCTTAGCTTCTAAGTTCTTAAAAACTTTTTTTTTCTTTTTACAGCAGAGCTCTTTCACTTTCTTTGCTGTTACTTAACTTCAAAATTGATATCTAGGATGACTGCCAATGATATTATATCATCCCATATGTTTTGCTTAATTACACTATTTCCTGAATTCATTTTTTGAAGTTAAAATTTTTCTGTACCTCGTCATCAAAACATTATGAACACTCTTTGTCACACTGAGATTAGAAGATAAAACATCTTTTAAAATTGCATCTATTTGAAATGTTTCCAGAGCTTGGGTAGGGAGTGATTTAACACCCTGATAATTTAAATCACAGGATATCAGAATCTTGTGGTACGTGAGATTGAGTTAATCTAAAAGGCAAACCCAATAAACCTTTGAAAGATTTAGACATCTTTTGAATTTGAAACATATTTTCAATTTACAGATATGTTAAAACTCAAATTATTTTTTCCTAATATATTGGTGCTGGTTCTATCCAAGGTTCATGCACTAATATAAGAAAAACATCTGCATCTTATTAATACTTGTATTATACAGAACATTAAGATGCCTTATAACTCACACTGAATGCCCTCTAGGGAACCTTATATTTCTTTTTAATTTTTACATCTTTGACAAATTGTAAATGATCTTGAGGTCACTGGAATGTGTTTGCATACAGATTCTTAAAATTATGTTTTGAAAGACAACTGAAAGATTTTCTAACAAAATCATGTCAGATTTTTCTTCTTTACCTAATTTCTTTTATCATTCAGAATAAAGACATAAGTTCCCAGTAAATATCACCAAGCTGTCATATGCAAAGTAGATGTTCAATTTTTAAAATATTTTGTCCATTATATATTCTACACATTCTCTAATATTTTGGCAAATATGCTACTTTTATCTTTAAGATATCCTTTAATTTTATTTTTTCAATGTTTTAAAATGCTTTTTTGTTAAATTTTTATGTTTTCTAATTAGTTATACATGACAGAGTGCATTTATGCAGTTTGATAAATCATACATAAATGGAGAATAATTTTTCTGATAGTACATGTTATAAAGACCACATTGGTCATACAGTCATATATGTACATGAGCTGCTTCACTCTACTGTCCTTCCTACCCCCATACACTCTCCCCTTCCTTCACTCACTCAACCTAATATAAAGTAATTCTTCCCTATCCCCCGCTCTTATTTTGAATTATTATCCTTGTGTCAGAGAAAACATTTGGCCTTTGGTTTTGGGGATTGACTTATTTCACTTAGCATGATATTCTCCAACACTATCCATTTACCAGCAAATACCATAATTTCATTCTTCTTTAAAGCTGAGTAATATTCCATTATACACACACACACACACACACACACACACACACACACACACATCACATTTTCTTTATCCATTTATCTATTGAAGGACACCTAGGTTGTTTCCATAGTTAGCTATTGTGAGTTGAGATGCTATAAACATTGATGTGGCTGTGTCACTATAGTATGCTGATTTTAAGTCCTTTGGGTATAAACTGAGGAGTGGGAGAGTTGGGTCAAATGGTGATTCCATTCCAAGTTTTCTGAAGAATCTCCCCATTTTCCATAATGGTAGGACCAATTTGCAGTCCCACCAGCAACATATGAGTGTACCTTTTCCCTACATCCTTGCCAGCATTTATTGTTGCTTTTATTCTTGATAATTGCCATTCTGACTGGAGTGAGATGAAATCTTAGAGTAGTTTTGATATGCCTTTCTCTAATACTAGAGATGATGAACATTTTTACATATGTTTGTTGATCAATTGTATTTCTTCTACTGTGAAGTATTTGTTCAGTTCCTTAGCCCATTTTATTGATTGGCTTATTTGTTTTTTTTGGTGTTAAGTATTTTGAGTTCTTTATATATCCTAGAGATTAATACTTTATCTGAGGTGCATGTGGTAAAGATTTTCTCCCAATGTGTAGGCTCTCTCTTCACATTATTGATTGTTTCTTTTGCTGAGAAGAAGTTTTTTTAATTTGAATTCATCCCATTTATTGATTCTTAATTTTACTTCTTGTGCTTTACGGTCTTGTTAAGGAAGTCAGATACTAGAATGACATGGTGAAGATTTGGGCCTACTTTTTCTTCTGTTAGGTTCAGGGTCTCTCTTCTAGTGCCTAAGTCTTTGATCTACTTTAAGTTGAGTTTCATGCAAGATGAGAGATAAAGGTTTAACTTCATTTTCTTACATGTGGCTTTCCATTTTTCCCAGCATCAATTGCTGAATACACCATCTTCTCTCCAGTAAAAGTATTTGGCACCTTTGTCTAGTATGAGATAACTGTAAATCCTCCCCCTCCCCCTCTCTTATCCACAGCAAACTCTTTCTATTTGAGTAACTATGGGAACATTTCTCTAGGTAGAGTTAAGGATAGTTGCAGAGCTAAAAGCAAATCTTCACTTTGACTATAAAGGTAAAAGGGACATTACAAAGGAAACAATAGTCTTACAATTATTTAGCAGTAAATTAGACGGTAAAAAAAAAATGGAGAAGAAAAGTACAATTTTTTAAATACTGAGTTAAATCAACTAGAGATTTCTGAGTTGAGACTTCTAAAGATAAGCACTATAACCAGTGAGGACAAAACAGGAGTAGAACCAGAAATAGTTCCTACCATGTAGGTTGACCAATTCTTATATGGACCTCCATGTGCTTTAGGACAACTCCAAACAGTGTGTAAATATGAGTTGCTTCCATCAGAAAATGGCAGGGAACCCATATCACTGGTTCCTAAGAGCAAACACAGAAGATATCTGAGAACTGGTCTCAGAAATCTGTATTTTAACCCATATTCAGAGAATTCTTAAGCAATTGAAAAGCGCAAACAATATGTTGGGCTCCAGTTTTTAGAAAATAGTCTAAAAATTCAAGTAGTATCTTCAATTTATATATACCCAAGTGGTTAGTTGAAAGCCCCACACAGGTCTTTGATTCTCAATCTATTGATCTTTCTACAAGGCTACACTGAATATATGTTTAGATTTTCTTAACTTTGATGTGGAACTCCAGTTCTTCTAATTTATGCCATCTAATCAGACAATGTGATCTATGTGAAAGCAAATACCTGGTACAGGGCCTGGCACACAGAAGACACTGTGAATGTACCAGGCAAAACAGAATGGCTGAGCAGACCTCTGCAACACAGGGCCTTACAATGTAGGGGCCCAAGAACTAATGTCACAATTTAGATAGGTAATTTTATACACAGAGTGTTAAAGTTTTCTCACAAAATACTGATGCCCAGGAAGGCTGGCTTGGAGTATAAGGTATCTGAATTGAATATAGAGGGATTCCTTGAGGAGACACACTTTAGACCATACCACTGATGAAGATGCATGGTATGCATTCTTTTAAGTTATCTGTGACATTCATCTATTTACATCATATCATTATAGGCATCCAATAAATGAATGAGAAAAACAGAAATTAGGCCAAGAGTTGCATAATTAGTAAAGACTCAAGGCTACCACTGAGGACATCAAAGTTGATAGAAGATATATTGATAAAAGAAATTCATTCTGTATGAAATTCCCAAATGCACAATATCATACAAAGTACATACTTCTCTGATTTTGGGGTTATAGTGAGACAGATTTGAGAATATGAAATAAGTCCAAAGTACAGTAAAACCATGGTTTCCTCTACATCTTGCACTCTCTTTCTCTGGTCCTTCTGTCTCCTGTGTTCTCTACCTGCTCTGCATTGCCTGGCTATAAGTCAAGAGGTGAACCATGAACCCCAGAGTATACATAAGCTGTTTGAAGTGTCAGGTGGGACTAGATTCAGGATAAATCAAGGAGGTCACCTTGTGGGTTGATCTAGTTGGTTATTTTATCTGAAAGTATCAAAGAAAGGCTGAGAAGGGATCTGAGTCCAGCTATCAACAAATTGTTTAAGAAAGCATCTGCAACAGAGAAAAATGAATAAGAAAATCTCAAAGGGAGGATTTATCTCTCAATTCACCATGTCTTCATCCTCAGCTTACTCATTTGTCCTGTCTTCTTGAAGATAATTCTTAACTGAAGGTCAACGGCTTGCCCTGTTGCCTTAGGAGGAAAAGGTTATTCTGTCAGGAAGATTCATTATGTGCACATAAACCAGAGCTTTTTTCTTCCTTGGCAGACTGGGATGTGACTGGGTGCTTAGTTTTCTAGCATTTTTATTTGTCATGGTCTTTGTGTCCCCAAGATTCCTAGAAACCTAGGGCAATAGGATTCTGATCCACCTTGTTGCTGTGATTCCATTTCCTTCTGTAGAAACTCCCAGCCCTGCCCATGCTAGATTACCTACCCTTTCTTTCTCACTTGCATTTGTATCCTTTCTGTCTCTCTAGTTTGCTCTAATTTTATCCCCTTCCAACTCTTTCTTGTCCTGCCTACTGCCAAACATTTTTAAATACAACTGCAAATTAGGTCTTTGATTCAGTCTTTCCTCTTCTCTCAAAATCATGTAGGAATCTAGTTCCTCCTGTCCTGTGTATGTATAGAAAAAAAAAATTCAGCTTATATTTCTTATAAATTGCCTGGAGAATCCCTAATCAAATTCCACGAAGTGCCTGTTCTGAAAACTCTAGTTTTGGGGAAAAAAGACACAACCTTGATCTCATGTAATTCCCATAGTTTGGGACAGGTAAAATATAGAATTCATTAAAGAACCATTGCATGCTGTCATAATAAACACTGCAATTCTCTGCTCACTTGGGTTACAACGTTAATCTTTGTACCTTGACTCTGTTGCTGGAGGTTGAAAGTCAATGTTCACTTATTTGGAAATTAAATACTCAGTGTCTTTTGACACTGTCATCTTATTTTTTGCCAAAGAATTATTGCATATCAATTGTTTTTCTTTTTCCTGGCTTAGATTTTGTCTATTAAATCATTCATTCAAAAGAGAGTTAAAACTGAAAGATTTGTGGTAGAATCAAAACAGAGTTCACTATTAATATGTCAATATTCATTTTAGGTTCTTCATAAATCTTCAATATCTCTTAAGGAAGTCTAATTTTCTTACCTGAATATTTTATAAAGCAAAATGCTACTGAATTAACTACCTAAATTTTAATCTAAAATGATGTGTAATGGCATTATTTGGTTCAACACAAGCATCATACACAGGATATTGCATGGAAAAAACATCCACCTTATTCATAAAGTTAATCTTTCACTTATTCCTCACAAGACTACATGCCCTCTAAGTGCTTTTTTCCTCTACTTTTATAGCTTTTTATAAATGTCTTTATTTTGATAAAATCCTTAATGGGCTATTAGTGGATTACCCATTGATATCTCTACTCATTTTCTGATGGTTAGATTCTCCAGGACAAGGACAGAGCTTTTGTCTTTTGTCTCAGCATGGAACACTCAATTTCATATTTTTTAAATTGTCTACATGACCGTAGAATCATTTTTGACATAATAAAACATGGAATATGGAATATATCATGTACTAGTTCAGACCCGTCTCATCTCCTTCCTCTTCCCTCTCCCCAACCCCTGCTCCCTTCCCTCTATTAATCTTTCTGCCATTTACCTATAGTTATTTTTTAATTAATTCCTTGTGGATGTACTCCATGGTGAGATTCACTGTGATATATTCCTGTATGTACATAGAAAAGTTATGTCAGATTCATTTCACTGAGCTACTCAGCTAATAGTTTTTGTCCAAGAGTTGTGTTGAAAGCAAGTAATCATTTATTTTTATTCTCCCTGCAGCATGGTGCCTTGTAGATATTAAACAAATACATATTTTCATCCCTTTGGTTTTCTTCCACTGTGTATGTTTTCTTCAGGACAATCAATTTAGATGATGCATCTTCTTTTCTAGTATATAAAGCTGGACATTCAAATAACAATTACAACGAAGAATTTGTGATAAGTTATTAGATAGCACTGTTTCCTTAATATTATCAAATATAAAAGTCCATGTCTTCAAACACACTTGACTCTTTTGTCTTTAATTTTCATTTTAATAGATTTTATTTTAGTGCAATTTTAGTTTTACAGAAAAATTACTCAGAATGTAAAAAGATTTTCCATATTCTCCTTCCCAGACACGTACATACAGTTTCCACTGTTATTAATAGTTATCAACATATTGTATTAGTGTAGGGTGCCCCCCACATTCATACAGAGATTGAACCTGGGGCACTTTGCCAAGGAGCTATATCCCCAGTCATTTATTTATTTATTTAATTTTGAAACAGGGATCGCCCTAAATTGTTGAAACTGGTCTTGAACTTGCAATCCTCCTGCCTCACCAGTTGCTGGAATTACAGGCATGTACCCCTCCCGTTAGTATCATACATTATTTATGATTGACAAGAATTGAGGCAATAAGGATACCTTAATGTTAATTGAAGTTTATATTTTACATTAGAGTCAGTCTTTGTGCTATAGATTATATGGGTTTTGTTTAATGCATAAAGTCACATATCCCCTCTTACAGTTTAATACAAAATCATTTACCCACTTTATATTCCCATTTTCTTCCTTCTCTTCATCTCCTCCATCCATATTCCTGGAAACCACTGATCTTTTTGCCATCTCTATGCATCTGCCTTTTCAAATGGGGACCATAAACTATATAGCTTTTTCATACTGGTTTCTTCCCCTAAGTGATACTCATATAATGTTAACCCATATCCATTTATGACTTAGTAACTCATCCCTCTTTATTGATGTACAATATTTCATTAAATGAATGTCCCATAGTTCGAATATCTATTAGATTGTGAAGGATAGATTGTTTCCAACTTTGAAAATTATGAATGAAAAAGTTACAGTCATTTGTGGATAGGTTTTTGTGTGGACATAGATATTTCCACATTTGGGGAAATTACTTTTTGCGTTTATTTAATATTTTAGTCCTGCTCCTGCTGATGTTGTATGGTAAGTTGTGGTAAATGTTATGACTTTGGGTATATAATTTATCAATATTTGCTCAGTTGAAAACAGTTGTTTCAACACTGGAAAGATTTATCATCTATAGATTTGGGTTGGAGGTGAAATACCATGCAGTGGTTAAAAATGTAGGCTAAAAAAAATAGATGTACTGAGTTCAAATTTTGGTGCTTTATCTCTTCAATCTATGGTTCTGGCAGATATGCTTAACATTGCCTCAACTCTCTAACCTTGTCTCAAAATGGGATGATAGTGGTCTATCATTTACATAAGATAAAATGAGAAGAAACACATAAAATGCTCAGAGGAAGACTTGATAAAAGTGACCTGTTATGATAGGGATTATTATATGGGTATAAATCTTCCTACAGAAATGAAGTTTGTGCACAAATGGGGTACAACTTTTCATTTCTATGGTTGTACACAATGCAGATTCATACCATTCATGTAATCATAAATATACACAGGGCAATACTGTCTGTTTCATTCTACTATCTTTTTGTCCCCCATTTGTGTACAATGAATCAAAATGCAGTCTGTAAAAATAAAAAATTAACAAAAAAAAGGACTGGGGATGTAGTTTGGTGGTAAAGTGCCCCTGGTTTCAATCCTCAATACAAATAAATAAGTTAATATAAATAAATAAGAATATAAATTAAAGGGGCTGGACATGAAACTCAGTGTTAGAGTGCCCCAGGGTCCAATTTCTGGTACTGAAAAAAATTAATTATAGCTGGCTGACCTTGTGGCTCTGTGGCAGAGCACTCACCTAGCATGTGTGAGGCACTGGGTTTGATTCTCATCATTGCATGTAAATAAATAAATAAAATAAAAGTCCATCAACAACTAATAAAAATATTTAAAAATTAAAAAAAAGAAATGAGGTCTGTGAATGGAAGAAGACTGGAAAGTATCACTGGTGGTCTTCAAAAACAAAGTTTGTCACTTGTTCTTGCATTCTGAAAAACTATCATTAAAATGAGCCAGAGTAGGCCGATATTCAAAATATCAATAGAAAAAACAAAGTTCCTGCCACCAAGAACAACAAGAAAAAGAGGCTATTTTCACATAGCATAAAGGAGTCCCGGGTTTTCATGAAGACAGTGACAGCTTCCCAGCACATGGCACATAGCAATCTGTTTTACAGAGATGCTCTCATCATGGACTGAAGTCATAGACTCCTAGTCCCACCCCACTGAGGAAATTTCTGCAGTTTCCTTATCCATTCCAAACCTCAGTTAGATTTTTTCAGTTTTTTAGTAGCACATAATTTACTTCTAAGTAAGGTGTGATGCTTAGTTGACATAATGAATAGAATAGTCTTAATATGTCCCTTAGTACACAGTAGGTGTTGCATAAATGTTAATAATACATTGGTTTTCATCAGGTAGTTTAGATAGATTTTGGGGTGTGAAAAACAACAGATTTTTCAGGTTTCCTGTTCATGAAGATCCTACCCTCAATGATAAAAGTTTAGGATATTCTGAGTAACTTGTGAGCTGGGGATCAACAGATCAGAAGTCTATTTTGGATTCAGTTAAATCAGTTTAACATTTAAGATTTAGCTGAATTTCTTGTTTTATTTAAAGAGACATGTTTGATGCTTCTGTAACTGTCTTGTACAGCTAAACACTGACAGAAGTGTGATGTCTAAATTAATGCCAGCCATACTAATCAAAGGTTATTTGCTTTACTGTTTAAACAGATTATTCATGGCATGAGCTGATGTGTTTTGATTTTTCGACATGTCAGCTATAAGATCAGAGTAGATATTTTAGCCTTGTGATAACTCCCTATAAATAGAGGCATAAATTATAAATGTTCATTGATGTAATTAGAAATTGTCATTTTGGATCCTTTGATCCTAACAAAATATAATGACCCTGAGTTATATTATGACCCTGAGTTTTATTATTATACCATTATACCAGGGGTGACCTCTGTCTTTAACACTCAATAACTCTGGAATTCTTGGGGCTAGGAACATCTTATTTCTTTGCTCACTTCCTCTTGCCAGAAGTCTTTCCTGATGACTTGCATGTTCAGTGACTCATTCTCCTCAAAAACTATACCTGGTCCAGCCATTCGCACCAAGGATCTGCTGAAGCACCATCAAGTAGACATTAGTAAAATATCAGTCAAACCCATCAGTATGGATCAATCTGATTGCTCTTATGAGATGGTCCTCCACTCTATCCTTGGAAGACTACACTTAGGGGGTACTATAGGGATTATAAACAACTCCTTGGGCCTAGAAGAATATTTTACTCCCCCTTTATTAAAAATCCTACCTCTCTGACTTATAAGGTGAAGGATGGACAAGTAAATTAACCTTCCACTTTCTAGATATTCAAAATTGGAATCACAGTGGTACAAAATTAAGGGCATTTTTGTTTTCTGTTTGATTTCTCTTTCTGAAGCATACATAAAACAATTTTCAAACATTCAGTACATGGAAAAAGAGCCCCCTTTCCCATGCTAACCCTTTATGAGCTCTCAATGACTAAGCTGTCTCCATACTATAAACAGGACAGAGTATTATAGGAGTGGGGCTGAGTATGAAGTCAGTCACAATGCCCTGGGCTGTTCTCAATAGCACAGGATGCCTTTCCTCTGTGTCCAGGCATTTCTCTATAACTCTGCCTTTTCATTGACTCCAGCACTTCTCCCAAGTTTAATGTACCTGTTGGGATCTCTGATTTACCTCCCTTTTCAAAAATCCTCCTGCAGCTCCAATTTTCTCCCCTGTACACCTTCTGTTTATTAAATAATATATGACCTATTCTTTCCCCTTTCATAAGCATCCAACAGTTAGTACTCAAAGTATATCTCAAGGAAAAATAAATACCCTCATACCCTAAAAAAAATTGAAGAATAGCATGAGAACGAATGCTAACCAAGTGAACATATGAATAAAAATACAAAATAAGCACACTGGGCAAATCTTGGTCCCTTATGAGATGGGCGGATACTGAAATCTGCACTTTGCAGCATCTTGTCCTCTGAATTTCAGGAAACCTTCAATCAAAGAGAGCTCAGCAAAGCCAAAAACACAGATACGAGATTTGCTGACACAAGTATGACTTATATGTACATTCAATATGTGCACTGAATCTATGTGGCCAATTTGCACCAATTCTTTAGGTTCAATTCAGGTTGCCTCCCAGCTGGTCCAGAGGATTGTTATCTGTGTCTTCATACACTGTAAGCAGCCCTCATTGGAATGTGGTACCTGCATGTGCATTGACTGATCCTTATACACACAGTGATATTGTCTCACTGGACCATTAAATTGTCAGCAATGGCATTAAGACACCAGTAAATTCCTTCTTCCATAACATTCTTGGCCTCTCCTGTAATTCCAAATGAGAGCTTGTGATGTTTGAAAAGACCTATCAGGAAGAGTGTCTTCAAAGTATTCATCACTCCAAGCATCATCTGAGCATCCAGCCTTTTGGCCCAGGTAATAATAGCTTTTGAGCTGGTCCCATCAGCCTATAACTCTTTTATGGTATACTTACGGGTGCCATGAGCTCGATAAAACCAGGGCAATTGAAGTTGACATAATTTCTTCTTTAAAAGAGGTGTCACATTTTGAAAGGCCCCAAGGGATTATGAACGAATTAAGAGACAAGCAACCTGAGAATACGATTACCTGGGCCTCTCCTTTCACCCTCTTTAAAAGGTAGGAATGTGTCTAATTGGAGAAAAGAAAGAAAAAAGAAACCTGTTTCTCTTTTCAAATGAAGGTTACAGAAGTCAGCAACACTTGAATAGGAGCAGATAGTTTGTAGGCTGCTTTTCTCAATGCATATTTTACTATATATATAAAATCAGATGAAGGGTTGAGGAAGTTTATTGGGGATAAAAAAATACCTTTATGAGCTGCCATATTTCATCCTTGAGTCAATCATACCATAATGAGCACCAAGCATGGGAGGTAAAATGAGATGGAATGTTTGAGGCAAAAGGAAATCTCTGTGGAAATTAGCCTGGCCTCAAAAGAGCCTTTAAAAAACAAAATGCTGCCAACAGCAAGCCAGTTCAACTGCAGATTTGAAGGTCAGCATTCAAAAAGGACAACAAATGCAAATATTACAGCAACCATTTACAAAGTTGCTAAGGCAAAAAGAATTTATTCATTCCACTTGGAGTAGTACTGCTGCTAGCAGTAAAAATCACTAATTTGCTTTCCCATACCTTTTTCTGACATGTGCACTACTGCTTTTGATTCAAATATGATCATAGCCCCAGGGAAACTCTCACCTTTATGGAAATAAACAGTCCTTGGTTTGCTTCTGTTTCTACAGCAATCACCATGACTGTACTCCCCGTTAAAGAATAAATAAGGAGTTAGAAACTGAAGCAACATAAGGGGAACACCAAGGGGCCCTTTATAAGCTATTGCTTTTCTCTTGGAAAGTTAGGCATAGGTGGGTCTTGTGACTACAGAATGAAAGGGATACACAAGTACAGCTATCCTCAGTTTACTCTTAATGTGTAACCATATCAGGAAGTGGGGATATTTGGTACATTCAAACATGGACAAAAAGTCTTTGTCATTTTAGTATTATTAAATAGTTTTAAGTATTATTATCAGTGTATATCCATTGCAAATCAGTATATTTAAACTGAAATTGGGAAAGAGAATTTTAAAAAGGTCAATTTCATATGCTCCTCTGTCTCCAACTCTTTTATCTTATGGCCAAAGGGAGAATTATATTTTAAAACTAAAATGTATCCAAATAATAATATCCAAGATATCTTGGATACTAACAAACTGCATCAGTATTAATTACACATTGAATCAAATCAGTGAGTCAACAGACACAGATATATGTGACAAAATAATGTAGCAGAGTTTAATTAACCCCAGTGGAACTTAAGGGCTTTCCAGAATGATTAACCCAAGGAAGCATCCCACATTAAAATTATATATGTGGGATTTCCAATTAAAGAAGAGCTGAAAAGCCCCATCTGGTGAGAGACACTTTGCTCTTATTACCATGTATTTGTTCATTACAGTTATATGGTGTTTTTACTCCAAGAAGCCTAGAGTATTTCACTGAGACTTTGGCACAACTGGGACATAAAAGTAAAAATGAGGAAAGCTAGAATAAATAATAAGAGTGAAAAGGGGAAGGAAAAAACAAATGAGGGAAAGAATCAGAAAAGTGAAAACATCACTAGTACAGATTTCCTTTTGAGTATCAGTGGTACCTTCAGTTCCTCAGAAGTGCTAGTGAGGGGAGGATGACCTGAGGTGAACAGATTTGCTAGAGAGACCTCATTGCAGTACTCCTATGAGGTTGGTATTCTTGCCTCCAGATCACAGATAAAGAGCAGACTTGGCAATGCTTAATGAAGTGAGCCAAAACCAAATCCCTGCTGAGTGAAAACCTAGGAATTTGAACCCTGACTGGTCTAATTCTTAAGTTTAAGAAGGGAGGCTGAGACAGGAGGATCATAAGTTCAAAGCCAGCCTCAGAAGAATGAGGTGCTAATCTACTCAATGAGACCCTGTCTCTAAATAAAATACAAAATAGGGCTGAGGATGTGGCTCAGTGGTTGAGTGCCCCTGAGTTCAATTCCAGGTACCTCCCCCCAAAAAAAGGAAGATTTTATTATATTCTTGTTGCTCCCACCACAACTAGACCCTTCAAGATTTATCAAATATAATTTCTAAATGCTGAGAATATCTTCAGGTCCATTTGAATAGGCTTACTTGGTGCCTTTTAACATAGTTCACTCAAGTGGTTTTTCAATTTTCTAAATGTTTCTGAGTCTTAATCCACTGGACACATGTTCAGAAAAACCTGGGTTAGATACTTAGGGTACAAAAGCTCAAAGGAGAATTCCCTAATAAACAAATGAAAAAAGTCTTCTCCATTTTAATCAGTGCTTGATTATTAGTACACTTCTCCTTGAGATGACTTAATTAATCCCCCCCCCCCAGTTAGAAGCATGAATCATTGTTATCTCAAATTCCTTCTCAGTGTCAAAGGAGAACTTCAGTTTTCACCCCACAATGGCAGGCCCACACATCTGTTGTCCGTGTAAGCATGTTAGAACTGTCTGGGGAAGATTACCTGTGCCTGTGAGGATAACTTTGAGTGTGTTCCTCCAAGTGTTTATACTGCAGTATTGTAGATAAACAGTGTGATTTAATACATTTATTTATAATATACTATTGATTTTTGGAAATAGATTTAATACATAATACAACACAAACATACAAAAAAATGCTGTAAGAAATAGCTTTTATAAAGTTTCCATTAACTGGGGAGTATTAGCCACTCATAGTTTACCTTTGCTTCGTAATTTACACAATTTATCAGAAGGAAATCTAGTGGGTAATGAATTATCCAGAGTCATATAATTTATTAAAAATATAATAAACCTGGGTTGTGGTTTATATATGAGATGTGCTCCAAATTCTCATGTGTGAGACAATCCAAGAAAGTTCAGAGGTTAGATTATAAGAAGTGCAAAATTATCAGTAGATTAATCTACTGATACAGATATAAGTGGGTGATAACTCTTGGCAGGTAGGGTGTGCCAAAAAAAGGTGGGTTCCTGGGGGTATGCTTTTGGGGAACATATTTTGTTTCTGGTGAGTGTAGATCTCTGCTTCCTTGCTATGTCCTAAGTTGCTTTCCTCCACCATACCTTTCCATCATGATGGTCTTCCTCACATTGAACCCAAAGCTATGGATTGAAGTGACCAAGGACTGAATTTCTGAAACTATGAGCTAAAATAAAACTTTCCTCCTCTATGTTGTTCTTTTCAGGTCTTTGGGCCACAGTGACACAAAGCTGGTTGAAACAACCTGTTAAAAGTGGGTTTCTAATTTGATTAAAATAATTTCTTGTGCTGAAGAAGGAAAAAAAAATAAGTATGGTTGAAAATATGCCAGTTGAGATGCTCTAACTAGAGAGATCAAAATTTGAGAGAATAAAGAAAAACATGCAATATGAAGTCTATTTCTTCAGTGGATCTGAAAGATCTAATTTGAGCAAACTCAGTATTCTTATGAAAGGCTCTCTGACAGCATAGGACTAGGGGAATAGTTTAATACTGGCTCTATCATACATCAGGTACATGACATGTGAAAACTACTTAACTTGTGGAAGCTCATTTATTAAACTGCATAATAATATTAATGGGTACCTACCTCGTAGGACAAAATCAAATGGAATGAAATAAACAGAAATTGGTATAATTTTAGTGTTTACCAACTGATTTTAGCTATTGCTATTTGTAATGTATTCTAATTTTAATCCTAAAATTTCCTTTCTTCTTTTCTATCTCTCCATTCCTATTTATACTACAGAGTATGGATATTTCTGAGAGAGTCCCCTGTGATATGACACAACTTGACTATAAAACACACAAGACAATGATTTCTTATACTTATCCCCAAAGCACAAGAAACAAAAGCAAATATCGGCAAGTAGGATTATATTCAACTAAAACACTTCCCCATAGAAAAGAAAACAATTAACAAAATGAAAAGGCAAATGGCAAAATGGAAATATTTGGAAACCATATATTTTATAAATGTTTAATATCCAATATATATAAGGCAATCATGCAGCACAATTGCAAAAAGCAAAAACTCTGATTTTAAAAATGAGCAAAGAACCTGGAGAGAAAAATTTCAAAAGAAGACATACAAATGTCCAATATGTATATGAAAATATTTAATATCCCTAATTACCAGGGAAATGCACATTGAAACTACACTAACATATCACCTTTTGAATGTTACATGAATAGAAGGACGAGGAAGAAAGGAAGGAGGGAAGAGAAGTATTGGCAAGGATGTGGAGAAAATGGAATTTTTAAAAAGAAAAAAAAATCAATGATTGTAATTTTGAATATAAATAAGCAAACAAAATTTTTAAAAATCAATATTTGTGAAATATTTTTATATGTGCTATGGTAGTTCTTTCAAAGTACAAGACTTTAGAAAGGATCTTTACATAATGAGTTATTTACAATCATGCATATTTGCAAGCCAGTGAGATTTTCAGCCAGTGTTTTAATGCCCAAAGTTTTAATGTCTACACAACAACTACATTCAATATCATGCCCAGAGAAGAACATAATAGTAGCAACAGCACCAAGAGAGAGAGTCATCAATGGCAGAGAAATTTGTCATCAGCAAATGAGAACAGACTCAGGTTCCCCGACTCAGAGACAACAGTTTACCCCACACATGGCATATTTCTGTGAGCTCCAGATGATCAGTTTATGCTCTGCAGACTGACATTGGCTTACCTTCACTATCTGCTTTCAGGAAAAATTTGTTATGACATAAAGTTGTCCAACCAATTTTTAAGACCAGAGACAATATTTATTTGACAGTGATAAGAAATGTTGAGATGGATGCCAAATTTCAACAGGCAATATTTCCCTACACTTGTGTTAAATAAATTGATGTATTAAATACCACCTTGGCTGCAGTTGTCCTAGCTCAGGATTATGAAATAGGTTTTAAAGGCATATCCAATTAGTTAACTTCAAATTTATAGATTGTATTTGCCAAATCTATTATCTTCAGGATTGACCACACTGATGTTTTCTACTCCCTTATTACCAAGAGAAAAAAGTGGTTTTTTTTTTCCTCTTCTTTTTAAAATCATCTCATCACTAAATGGTTAATGATTTCCTCAGTAGAGATGAATTCTCCTAAATCATGTGGGCGTTCTTTCTCTTAGCCATGGGATTAAATGCATATTGCACAATCAGGCATAGCCATGAGATACTTAAAACAATGCTTGAGTGGTTGTCAGGGAAACAATGCGAATATCCAATCTGCAGCAATATTGAGCTAAGTGTGTGCTTGTGTGTGCATTTGCAACCTCTTTCTTTTTGTGTCTCATGCACACACACACACACACACACACACACACACATAAAAATATCTGTCAATCAGTTTGTTAAATTTGTGTCAGGGGAACAGAAAGCTATCATTTTTTTCTCTTGGAGGACATTTGTGATTACATATGTGTGGATCTCAGTGTAGAGTTTATTTACTATATATGTTTGTAAATGATCACTCACTTATGTATGTTACTGGCTCCAAAGAGCACATACATTTTATCTGTGCATAGCAAATCTGACACATGTATATATACACACATATATTTTATTTTTTAATTATATATGTATACATATATGTATATATACATATATATGAATCCCAGTCCCATATCCTTTCCCCTTACATGAAATTTGTATCTTCCATACAAATTTCTGCATAAGTAAAATTACTTACGCTGAAGCATAAATAATTTCGCAATTATCTTAATAATCCATAAATCCTATGACGATTGTGAGCAGCCATTTCTGATCTCCATATGGCAATGGTTCTAAAACCTGTGCTCACATAAGAATCATCCAAAGACCTCTCCACACATGGATTGATGAGCCCTGCCTCCAGAGATACTGATGCAGTAAGTTTGGGATGGGGCCCAAGAATTTGTATTTCCAGCAGTTCTCAGTTACCATTAATACTGGGGGCCTGAAGCCACTATTAGAGAAGCACTTGTGTAAAAATAGGCCTTAATCTTGGCTGAACTTTATTCCTTAGAACAATTTGCTAAAATTAAATGTATTCAGGATTAACACTTTATATACTGCTTACCATCAGATATGATACTTCCACAGAAAAAAGGGAGTATCTGAAGAAATTAAGGAAATAGACATTAAACTTTGTCTTCCTCCTCAATCTTCCTAACTAGTTATTTAGAACCAAGAGTAAGAAGTAGAAAAGTAGATCTTCAGATTTAAAATAAAAAAGGAACTTCACATTTCTCTGTTTTCTGCTTTGAGTCTGTTACTGATACACTTATCATAAATGTAAAACCTACTAGCATTTTGGATTATTTTGGTGTGAGTAGCTAGTATACCATAGAAACTAGACATGTATTTTAAGCTTCTTTTAGAAACATTAGCTTTAAAATAGTTTTCTGGAACTACATGGAAACTAATTAATTGGTATTCTTTAATATAGTAATTTCATATTTCATATCATTATTAGAATTATATATTTTAAGTAGTTCAAATGACTCATTGGGTAGATATTATTTAGACTCATTAGGAATTATCTTTCTCACATTGTGTTAGAGCCTCTTATAATTTCTATACCTATTTCCATATATCTTTCAGTTATCTTGGCTTTTTCATATTTTTATATCTCCTTTCTTATGCAAATAATTTTTAGAGAAGATTCTGATGTTATTCATTTTCACTTTAATATGATTTTAATTCATAGTTCCTTCCTTGATGCTCATTTGAAGTTTATTCACTCATCTATAACAGTTGAAAAAAATTGATGGCTTTTGTACTACACAAATATCAGGAAGCACACAGTGCACATAGACACACATTTATTTTATTTCTAACTTGATTCAGGTGTGAATCCCAACACCACTTCATATTTGCCTTGAACTCCACTAATGGAGGCATTAGAGGATCTATAATCGGTTATCACATCAGAAAGACTTTTGTGCCTGTTGTTTACATTGGTGTCCTTTCACAATAAAGGCATGTGAACAGTCATTCACTCTAACCTGGAGAAGACAGGTCTAGGTGTTTTAGGAAAATCTGACACATGGATGGATGAACAATAGTCACTGGGTAATACATGTGATAACACATTTACTATTTCACAGGCTATCTGATTCATGGTCAACAATTAATTTTAGAAATGCAATTTTTTCCCATTTTAAATTTTTTTAAATTTTTTCCCATCCATTAATATTACCTCTACCTCATAGAAACATAATTAACCTCTAGAGCTTAATGCTACATATAAAACATAGAAGTCAATATTAATAAGCCATTTTTGAAGGACCCCACATGGCCTTAATATGCCTACAAGGCAAAAAGGCATAATTTAATTATTTGTGGAAATGAATATTTTTGAACAGGAACTTTTATTATTCTTATGATAATTTATTTGATTACTCCTAAAGTTTTACCAAAGAAAATAAGCTGTCAAGTTCATCAAGTAAAATAAGTGATTCATTAAGTATTCCCAAAAATCTTCAAAATAAATTTCTTCATTTGTCTTACATCTATCCATTTCTTGATATATGATCTAAATTGATAGCCTTCCTAATGGGATGGCTATCTTTAAAGTTTGGTGCCTACCAAGTAAATACAGTTTCATGCTCAAGAACCTAGTAGGCCCAGATTAACAAAATCTTTGTCCATTGCTACTTATTGAGTTCCTTATATGTCATAGAAACTCTCAGCTATCCCATCAGATTTTTATTACTTTATATTAGGCAGTTTCTCAGCCATGACAGTATTTACATTTCTCATTGGATACTTTTTTCTTTGGGGAAGGTTTTTTGTGCATTTTCAGATATTTGGAAATATCACTGACCCCTACCACTTGATGCCAATAGCATCCCCCCTACTATAAAAACAACAAAAAAAATTCCAGATATCGAAAAAGTTCCCAGAGGAAGCAAAATTGTCCCTGGTTGATAATAACTGTGTTAAAGAATGAGGTATCCTCTTCTTTTCTTTCCTCTCAAAAAGGTTTAAGATTGTTTTCATAATTATGCTTTCTCCCAAGAACTTTTAAGATACAAGAATTTCTCCCAGAACTGGTGGGAGGGGGAGTGATTCCAATCTGTAGGCTATTCTATTGCAGAAAATGAAGAAAAGGTAGATTCAAATCACCAAAATATGAAATAAGAATTTGAAAATAACCAAACTGAATATTTCTCCTTATTCCCTGCCCCCTCCAATGTAACATAATTAATCTGATTATATAACTTAAGAGAAATGTTACTTATGTGACCCTTAGAGAAATGTACACCAATAATAATAAAAAACCAGGCAAGTAACTCAAACCTTGAGGGCAGAAAATATTGTTGATACTATAAGTTAATCAACAGCTCACAAAATACCAATAATCAGTTTCTTCATAATGATCTACATGACATGACATATTTCACTGTCATCCCCATCCTGATCAACTAATGAGCTGCATCTTTTGTCTACTGTCTATTTGGTGACATGGAGTGATACTTGAC